>NW_010307251.1:0-97305 GCF_000700745.2 Antrostomus carolinensis
GCCGCGTATGGAAGCCGCTGGGAGAGGGCAAGGGGCGCGGTGTGGTGCAGGAGGCTCAGACACAGGACTCTGTCCCCGTTTGCCGTCAGGCTCCGCTGTATTTAGTCCTCAGGACAACGTCTGCATAAAACACTGAGGCAACGGGACCGACCGACACGCGACGTGCACATTTGTTGAACGTGACATGCGCTTAAGGCCTCTAACACTAATTAAGCAGCATCATTTGTCGTCACAGCAGAAACACACCAGTTCTGTTACAGAGAGAGTGGAGGAAAGCACAGAACCCGCTACAGTACATGAACGCAGGGCGTGAGTACAGCATCAAGTGCAATATGCAAGGAAAACACACAAGGAAACAGACTGGCTGGGCTGGCCTCTCTGTTCCATCCAACAAAATCAAAGCCATCTGCTCAGCCACCTGAACAAAACTAAATTACACATTACGTCATTTATAAGCTGCATTGATTTCTATCAGGATAGACATTAAAAAGAGGCATTTTAGTCTTTGCTATGGCTTACTACTGCGGATTCACCAGTGACAGTGGGAAACCTGAATGGAAACATTTATTACATACACTGAATTAAATGAAGTAAATCACAGTTATTTTCTCATTGTTAGAGTGGAGTACCATGGCGAGGCATCTACTTTTCATTAAGGAAGATGCTCCCTTCTTGTTTTCAGCAGAAAAGGTCACTCTATAAAACACACCATGAATTCTGTACGTGTTGTGTCCCAGCCTAAACAGCTCACGTTTAAAGCTCTCCTCCCCCACCCGACTGCCAGGAACCCAGCCTACCTTGGGGTTTGAAAGAGAAGCTGTGTTTTTTCTCATTTGTGCGTCACTGTTAATAATAAAACTTAGCATCTGGAATTCAGCAATGCTTTGAGTGAGCTCCAAGTGAGGAGCTAATCCAAAGCAGTCTCCTATAGGCGGCTGGTCCTGGCTCCCATGTGCTGAGGAGATAAGAAGCGGTACAGCATGTTTTGGTCAGCAGAGTAAGAGGTTTGTCATTCAGGACACACATTGAGCAGCACATCGAGACACTGCCATCTTCACCTAACCATCTCTCACCAAGCTGTGTACACTTTAAAGTTGCATTGGTGCACCACCTATATATATATATATATATATATGGTGATAAAGGTGGTGCACTATAAAAATAGTTGCCTTTTCAGCCCTGCTTTTCCCAAGAGGTGCTGAGAGTCTCCATCGCTCACCAGTGCAGTGGAAGCAGACACGCTCAACACTTGTGAGCCTGGGAGAAGGATGGCTTTTGCTACCTTCAGAGGTTCAGTGTGCATGAGTACCCCCCTCAGATCGCTGTGCACAGCCCATGTAACATTTGAGCGTTGGCAAATGTGGGGCAGCACAGGCTGAAACCTGCTGTCAGGTGTACGGTTTGTTTTCCACACAGCAGTGAAACCTGCATGCTGCACTACAGCAGCGAGGCAGTCACCGGTATGGCAGTATTTTAAACAGCTGTTTCAGAGCTGTTGAAGAGAGATGCGCATCCCTTCTTTGGAGATGGATAGGAGGATATTGTTCTGTCTCCTCAGTAAGGCTGTTTTATAATGTGTACGTCCAAATTGCAAGTCCTCAGGAGCCAAACTGTTAATTAGCACATTTTATAGACTCCCAGGATGATCTAAAACATCTTCCTCTGCACAATAATGCCACGATTATAAACTCTAGTTCTTCTAACGTAAGCTGGAAAAGGCAGTATATGATTCCCAAAGCACAGGGTAACTTTGGGTGTTGCTTATGATTTCATGGTTTGTTTCACAGCTGTTTTGCAGTTTGCCCGTAAACAGCTAATGGCTAAATTCACATTTCAGTGTAATTCCATGATGCTGCAGCATAGTCCATAACTCAGCTGTGACTTCAGCTGATCCCCCACGGGGATCTCCATCTACGTATAAATGTTACATATATATATCTCTCTCTCTCTCTAATACTTGCAGCCATGAACACTATGTACATAAAATGGAACCTTTTTAAATACAATCTCAACATGCCAAAAATAGATTCTTTCATCAAGTCTCTGCCCTGCAATATCAATTTTTTGTTTATAATGTACATATATATTTATATTTTTATATATAGGAACATGAAAATACCGTATATAAATATTTACGTTAAATCCCTATACCTAAGTACATACGGCAGCATCAGTGGAGCAGTTGCTAGGTACCGGGAGGTCCACACATTCCAGATGCAGTTTCTTGGGAGTTTTTTTTAAGCTGTGGAGATGAATTAATTGGTACATTTAAGCAGGACAGCGTGGGCTATTTATACCATCTGCAGACCACTCACCCCCTGCCCATCTATATCTGTGCACAGCACGTGTACTCCGTCTTACGGTATGTACCGTATTTAGTTTTACAGAGCAAATATTTTTGTAGCACAAGGGCAATATCTTACAGAGTGGAATGAAACCAATAGACAAAAGTAAACTCAACTAAAGTCTGCAGTGCCAAAAAAAAAAAAAAAAAAGAAAGAAAGAAATTGCTCCATGGTGCTTATCATTGCTCTGCAAGTTAGAAACAATGGTCCCAGGCTTGTGAAAATCAAGCTTTAGACTGGTATCTTTTGTTAGTACCAGTCAGTACCAAGGTGTAAGAGCCTTGGATTCAGCTGCTATATAACCCTCCTCAAAAAAGCTACAAAAATAAATCTTGGGCACAATCTCAAAAGAGGTTTCTCTTCCCTATCTCCCACAGTACAACAACCCGCTCACACCCAGCGAGGCTGCTGATCACAGTACATGGCTGCCAGATCAAGGTTTTATGGACCACATATGTGCCCACGCACCCCGACCCTGAGAATTTCCTAAAAATTCTCTGCTCCTGCGGTCTTGCCCTGACCTGAAACAGATTTCACAAACAGAAATTTGCCAGTCTACAGCAACTGGCTGTTAGCTATTTTCTGCTTTCGAATAATAAAGTGCTCTTGTTTTAATTAGTTACTAGTTACCAGGGAACTCAAAGGATAAGGTACACTTTCTCTTCCTCCTCCCACTACTGCACTTCCCCAAGAGTTAAACATGAGATTCATCTAGATCAACGTCAGTCTCCCCAAGCTCCACGTGCGTGAAGCTGAAGTGAGTGGCCAGCAAGGGGTTCTCCATCCCATTGTCCTCACTGATGTGAAGGACAGTGTCCCCATGGTGCAGCAAGCTGGTGGTCTCGAGGCCAGCGTAGTCCTCGGTGTCAGAGAGCTGCGTGGGTGGGGTGCTTTGTGCTGCTGTTGGCCGCGACTCCAAGCCCTCCTCTTTCTCCTTCTCCTTCTCAGCAGAAAGGGCCTCGCTCTGCAGTGGAGAAGACCCAGTGGTCAGGCTCAGAGAAAGTGAGAGGGAGAGTGGGGGGGAAAAGCAAGGGAACATCTATAAAATATTTTCTCATCCGGAAATACTTTTTACCATAAAGGGCCAGGCACTTGCAGATTATAAATGCCTAAAATTTTTCCCTAATAATGACATATTTTGCTGGTGAATCAAGTTGGTAGCAATTATCAGAACGGCTATCTGATTTCAGTTGTTAACACTTCCTCATTTCATTTTTTTTGGTGTATTCTCAAGACATTTGTTCGTGGCAAAGGACATATATAAAGGACATGGCAAAGGACAGATATATAAATATCTGAAATGTGGGGGCCAAATGGATGGGGCCGGGCTCTTTTCAGTGGTGGCCAGTGACAGGACACGGGGCAATGGGCACAAACTGGAACACCAGATGTTCCAGACAAACTTAAGGAAAAGCTTCTTTACTGTGAGGGTGCCAGAGAACTGGAACAGGCTGCCCAGAGAGGTTGTGGAGTCTGCATCTCTGGAGATGTTCAAAACCCCCCTGGACGCTTTCCTGTGCAAACTGGTGTAGGAAAAAAACATGCTCGGTCAGGGGGTGTTGGACTGGATGATCTCCTGAGGTCCCCTCCAATCCCCACCATTCTGTGATAACCCTCAAAAGACATGAGATATTTGAGTGTATAAAAGTGATCTCAGTGTCACTGCTGTGTTGAAGTGATGACTGTAATTGTCTCTGCACTGTTCTCAGACACGGGAGAATGTTGGACAAGTGATTTCTTTTGAAATGTGATGCTTTTGCTAAAACAGTCCTGAGGGTTTGAAGGAGTCCTTCCTTAAAGATGCACTTCTCAGACAGCAAGCTGTAAAAACCTGTTGATGAAAACTCGCCCTGGTGAGCAGGTCCAGAAGGACTAGTATGTGTGACGGGAAGATGCAGGGAATACATTTGCAAATTAAGAATCATTGCATAGGTCTAGAAGTGAATGGTTTACAAAGCAGGGAGGTAAGGTGGACAGCAAACTCAGCCAGAAGAACAGACACACAGAGGAGTTTGCTGTCTTCACTCCCTCGCCAGCTTTCGTTACAGTGCTGTATTGTGTCAGGAAAAACCCGCAACTTGGATGAAGCAGCAGACAGACACACATGATAACACCATCAGTCACGTTACCTGGCCGCTGCTCTGGCTGTGGAGATCAGCTACAACGATGGCTGGTGAGGAAGTCAGCACAGGTTTACCTAGCGGCTCCTGCCTGCTGGTCACCGTGGGGCTGCCGTGGCCGGCGTACCTCGGCGCGGGCGGTGGGCCCTGCTGCTGGGCTGCTGGAGCCGACGGGTCCCCTGGGGAGGCTGCTGTTGTCTCAGGCTGGGCTTCAGTGAAAGTCACTGACTGCTTCTGCTCCGCTGAAGGGTACAAAGCCCAGAAAACTGAGTGTTAAAATACTACCATTTGGGAAGGAAAACACAACAAGGAAAGAGAGAGAATCCCTGGAGTTTTCACAACTAAGACAGGATTCATTATTGGTTCCATCTTTATAAGCTGTCTAATCGGAGTCTAATCTCAAATCCTTTTACCCTAGGCTTCCCCTAAAGCAACACCAAGTGCCAGGGGTCTCCTGAAGACTAGACCCTGCCTATCTTTTTTATGTCTTGGTGAAATAAATGCCACCCATAACATCTTTCTATCCCAGAAGAATATACTGAATTGAATTCCCATGTGAGTTAGACATTTCTGCCCTCAACTAAAAAAGGAAAACCGAGGTGCAAATATATAAGGGGATTGCCCAAGGTTTTGCAGGAAATCTGAGAAAAGAAAGAGGGCAACTGAATGCCCCCCCATTCCTGCAGACTGAGACCACTACCCACGAATAACAGAACAGCACAGGGTGAAGACAGCTTGACTAAAACTTAGCAGTGGAACTGATATCCCTGCTCCTGCTCTTAATTATTTGAGATCAACTTTAATGTTTCAAACATCTCCAGTAGTGCTGTTGCCCCAGCACAGTCCTGGCTGAGCGGTTAGAAACCCAGAGAGCTTGCCAGCAACCTCTGCTTTTCCAGGTGTTTCCTCCAAAGTTAACTGCTCGCTTCAGATGGTGCCGAATGCAGCACCCTGCTCTGCCGGGCAGTGCTGACTCCTGGAAACATACAGCATGGACTAGAACAGTCCAGTGTTCATTTCCATTCACTGCCCTTTCAGCTCTGCACTGCTAAGCTTACAAATGATGGGAAATTCCCTTCTTTCTGCTGCTTTCAATAGCAGCTTCAAAATTTGCACATCTGGGGGTTTTGGATAAGGCATCCTGAATAGAGGACACCTGTCCCCTAGATTCTCCACACTGACATGATAATCCACTGTCCATGTCCAGTTTCACCCTGAAAGCCTTTGGAGAAACTATCAAAGTGTTTTGAGGGGGTGATTTTCTGATTGGTTATCCACTTACTAGGAAAAAGGATAAAACTGCTGGAACTTCACTTTAATAGAGACTACTAACAACATACTAACTTTTCCTTTAAGCTGAGACAACAACATAGTATTTTCTGCTCTCAAAGATGAAGTGCTGGTTCTGGAGAAGCAGCAGTGCCTTACCGCTAGGTTTTGGTTTTGGCTGGATGCTCCGCCGCGTGGTTGAAAGTCGAGCTCCATGACGGCTACGAGGCTCAGTTTGAGTTTTCTGACGTGACAGCAGTGGCCGTCGAAGCTAAATGTTGGAAGAAAGAGTTAGGCTGATGTATGTTCATATATTACACAACTTCTCTCCTGTAAGAAAAACAGATCATCATTGTCTATTCCGCTAGATGTCCATTCACTCTGCAATGCAGACTGTATGACCAGAGGTTTTTTTGGTTTATTTTTGTGAGGTTTCTTGTGTGCTTTTTTTTTTTTTTTAAGAAAAAAAAAGCCTGCAGAGGAAAAGGTTGGAGAATTCAAAATAAAATGCAACCTCTCTCATAGGGGTTTGTCAGGCCTCACAGCAATGACTTGTGCTAAGGTCCCCGCTAACTCAATGGGCTGCACTAGTAAATCACAAATTAGGTAAAAGCGACATGTCACATCCACAAATCATTTCAGAAGAGCCACAGACAAGAAAAAGCAAACCAACTCAAACAGAAGGAGAGAAGGTTTGTTCCCTGCCCATGCTCTCACCTGCCGCAGGCCTCTCTTCCGCCCCAGGGGCTGCTGCAGAAGAAGGTTCTGCTGTCCCGGCTCGCTCTGCACGCTTGCCACCCTGTTAGATGTTGACAGCATTAGGCCAAGCACAGAAGCACACTGTATAACTAGTAGGTGTCCTGGCAATTGTGACTCAAATAAATACATAAATAAATAAACCAACCACTAATGGCACACTTCAAAGAGCAATACTGTCTTTGAAGGATGGGGGGACGTGTTTGTTGGGTGGTGGCTTCCGGGGCTTAGGAAAGGGTGGGAGGTGGAGTCATGGCAGGGCTTGGCCACGCACAGGTAGCATCCAAAGATAAATAACTGCAGATTTCAGTTTTCAGTCATTGATTGATGCATCCCACTGAGCAACACTCACTTCTGTGCATCCTTTGCCACATCAATAAAGGCACAAATATCAGCTTCCTAGCTCAAAAGCTTTCTTGTTTGCTTTTCCTTTTTCAAGGACAATGTTGTAAAAGCTATTTTTTTTTTTCCTCCCAAATAGACTCCACAGCCTCATCACAATTTTGTCATCTGGTTTTAATTTCAATTTAAGTCAACAAACAAAAAACAAACACAAAGTGACAAAGGATCCATTCACATAATGGATGCATGAGTTATGTGAACAAGGCCCCACACTCAACACTTGCAGCCTTAAGTCTTTTTGTGGCTAACAAACAAAAAAGACAAGTAAACGTAAATTTTGTATATATATATATATGTGTGTGTGTGTGTATATAAACACAGCTTTTTAGTTTGTAATATCTTGGCACAAAATATCTGAAAATCTGCAGTAAAAGAATCTTTAGCAATAAAACATACTCAGCTACATACCATCTCATTCTACCATTCTACTATTAATCTACTTAATATAAAAATACCACCCTCCCCTCATTTTTATCAAAGCACTGTATTCCCCCAAACAGCTAAAAATTGGTCATTTAGCAGACAGTGGTCACAGAACATTTTAACTGAATGAACCGTGTCTGAGAGACATATGGTTACAATAGCAACTAACATTTAAGATGGACTTCTTTTAAATCAGGCAGCTGCTTATTTGGGACAGACTGGAATCCACTGAGCCACATGTCCCATTTAAGCAACTTCCAGCTATATCTGGTGTGCACTGTTGAAGATTCAGTATTACAATCCATTTTGCCTTTGCCCTGCATTAATCTAAAGGAAAACATTCTTTTCTCTAGATGTTTTCCTTGGATCTTCCTGGAGGAGCTTACTACCACCAACAGAGTGAGGGTTTATTGCCTGACCTTACAGGAGAGGAGGAAGACGACCAACTTCAGGACGTGGTCAGACAAGACATGGAGGGTATCTGTGGAGAGGCTTAAAAAGTTCTGTCTCCTGAACAGCTCATTCTTTGCTTTGGCAGAAGTTATTGCCCTTGGAAGGTTTGGTGGAACAGAACATGAGAGCTTCCTGGTCTGCTTCAGGTCACAGTCTGGTTACCTGACCTGAAAGTCCTATTCCTTCCTCCTTTATCAGTTTAAACTAAAGCCAGACTTTTCACTAAACCATATGCGTGTGTTTCTGCCAGCTCTACTGGGGAGACAATGGGCAGCTTCAAGGAGAGAGATATCTTAAGACCCTGAAGCTCTTTCTCTTCTGATTGTCTGACCACAGCCTAATAATCCTAGGCATGCCCTCAGCAATCTCACCACAGCTGCAGTGGTTTGGAAAAAAAGGAAAAGCTTCTGCAAGCTCAAAACAAGAACAAACAAGATAGTCCTTTTCTCCCTCAGACAGCTTTTCCAAATGAGATCACCAGTCTCTGGAACATATTTTCCATCTTTTACGTAGGATATCGACATGATTTACATACAAAGCATCCTAAACAGCATGCAAACACCCGCTTATGAATAAGCAGAGTCCTCAAAGTTACTTCCTGTTAGTGGGACTGTGTTCTTGACCCAGACAATGACTGCAGCACATATGACTGGTAGGTCCAGAAGCAACACATCACTCCTTGTTAAAGCAAAGAGACTGTGCTGAAATTAGTCTTTAGATTTGTGGTGCAGTCTACCTGAAATTATAGCTTGTAGAATTTTCTTTATCTTCTGTCTCTAGGATTACATAAAAACTTATTCCTCTGTATTTTAAAAAGGTTTTCATGTAGTTACCAGTATGTGAATTAATTAGGAATTTGCTGGAGAAGGTATTGAAAAAATAATTTTCTATTGGACTAGTTTTTGAGAATAGTGTTAAAATTTCTGATGAAGGAACAGGAACTCTTAGTTATATGACTGAGGAGACATAAATGTCTGTAGCAGAAAGACTACAATTATATTCAGTACAAAACACTGTTTATAGTGGTGAAACAAACTAATTTAACATACATCATGAAAGCACTTTGAAAAAGTCATTAGATAAAGGAAGTTCATGGACCACATGAGGGCACAGAGACTAGACATGAGTTAAAAAACGATTCCCGTGGAGTGATCTGTGCGCTGAGGACAAACAATAGGTGAGCAAAAGAAAGGCTGGAGTTTGTGTCTTCCTGCTGGGGTCTGGGATTTTCAGCCTGGCTTATAAGTGAAATGAGTTTAGTGAGCTGGTGGATGTTTATTTCCAGTACTGATTCATTAGACAAATTAGTATAATTTGGGATGATCTTATGAGCTGAAATTGCAGATAGCTATTGCAGACAAATGGTGGATCCCAGAGCAGCCAAGTTTTGCAGAGTTGCCTGCACACAGCACAGCCCTGCTGTGGCTTGTCTTTTGGTCTTCTATCCCCAAATTTTGGAGAAGGGAAGAAAAGACAGAGACAATAATAAAGACCAGAAATTTCGTATGAGTGACTGAATTTTCAGATATAACCTTTCACTTCACGAGGGTTTGTGAGGGTTTCTTTTCACATCAAACAGCAGCACTACTGATCTTGTTTCCGTGAAAATTAGTGTGGCAGGCAGACTGTTGGCTCTGTGTCGCTCTCCCTCCCTCCTTTTCTGTCTCTCCTTGTTTACCAGACCTGACCAGGAGTATACTGTTTTTCCAGCAGCCCGTGGGACCCAATCAAGGAACACTGAATCAAATGCCATTTCAGCTGACAGTACGTTTCCCTCCTGTGGCAATGTGATCGATAAGAAGGGTTTTTCTGCACTGCATAAGCCAGATTTATTTGGGAATAACAAACTAGAAGTTTTTCCTGCCCAACACAAAGATGCTCTGTCACTCTCTGAGTATCTCTGTCAGGGGTTTTATCTGCACAATAATGTTACTCCCATTACATAGTCAAGGGCAGAGACAAGTGAGCAAAAGATCAAACCAACCCAACTTTGTGAAAGCATGCTGCCAGCACTACAAGAAATGACAGCCAGTGCACTCACACAGTGGGGGCTAAAAGAAACTTTGTCAGGTTGGCAATTATAATAAGCGATGCTCATGAATTACAAGAAACCATGCAGCCAAAAAAAAAGAAAAGAAGAAAGAACAAAGAAGAAAAAGCAGAGACAAAGGAAGCAAGGAGTTTAAGTAGCTATTAAAAAGATGTATGTGCTTGCCACGCCATTGTGGTAAACATACACACTTTGCGTCCTGAGACATCTGAATGAGAGGGTTAGTGGACAAAGGCCAGTGGAGAATGGGTTAAAATGTAGATGAACTCCAGCTCTTGTATTCCCAGACACATCCTAGCCCAGTTAAGTGTTAGATCTGCTACCCTAGCCCTGGCAATGTGAATTCACTCAGATTTTCCCCATTAGGCACCATTAAGCTAAGACAGGCATAATGACAAACATTAAAGGGAAATGTGTTTGTAGAACAGATTTCCATTACAGTGAGTTCTCATTCTTTTTCCTTTCTGATTCGTGAAAATATCCTCTCCTCTCAGATTATAACCACAGCAAATCACAATGCTGGACACATATGCTCCTCAGCCCTGTACCCCATGCTATCTGTTTCCTTATGAGCACTTAAATGCCATCCCCTTCCTGTCCTCCCTGCTTTTCTACATGGCTGGCTGCAATTGCTATTGAACAAAGGGAAACAGACTTTATTCCCTTTTGTGTTTGTCACTGTTTAATTTATTTTAAACTCCTGCCTTCCATAAGGGTCTAGTCTCTGTATGATTTATTTCTTTATGTCAGTTATGACTAAACATCAGATTCAGAAGGCAATCCTAAACAGTTGTTATCATTCTGCTCCAGCCAAAATCAAGGTTATGTAAGAAAAACTCAAGCCTGCTTTATTCAAAACTAATGTTCCTGAATACAAAAACACATTAATTCTGTCCTATGATCCCCACAGCACAAGAAGCTCCTACAATGTCTGCTTTATTACTTCTGTCCTTTAGAGGAGGAATCCAATTTGCACATTTAACAATGCAGTTGAAACATCTTATCTTCCTCAGAGAACTCCAGCCTAGGCTTTTAATAAAAATTTGCAGTATTTCCCTGTCTTTCTAAGGCTTTGCAGCCCTGATGTCCCTCCTTCAGATGTAGTGCCTGCTCCTTGAAAAGAATAATAAACCTCAACAGAACTGACTCCCAAGTACATCTGTTGACCTTTTTGCCTAAGGAAATCTCTGTACCATAGAGCAAGGTGGAAGATAGTGTTCCGGTCCCTAGCAAAAATTGGTGTGACAGATATTAGTAGGAACCCACTGTACAGCTGATTACATTTCAGGGTTCAAAATAAATTATTGCATTTGAACTGATCTGTTGACTTAGCTCTCTCATATTCCTGAGCCTCACCACTGTCATTAGGAGTGACTCCCCCCTACTTTACAAGATCAAAACATTTCAAATTCAACACTGGTGTAACCCGGTATCAAGTCATTGTGGCTTCCACTCAGATACGGACCTTCTCCTTCATCATCCTCCTCAACTGTAGTGAGTTTTTAGCTCTACTTAAGGGATGGCACTTAACTTTTTTGGTTGAATGACTCCTGTTCTCTTTAGGCTCCAAAACACACTCAGGTGACCATGCAATCCATTTTGCTTTGTCACAAAACCAGATAACAATATTCCTGTCTCTGTCAACAAGCCCCTGTCTTTTCCTAAGGCCACTCCTACAGTAGCACCAATTAGAGACCGATCTGCCAAAGCAGGATTCATGCACACGAAGGACACTGTGAATCATGGGCTGATCTCAGTGACACCACCAATGATAAACTCTCCATTTGTCAGCTGAGAAGAATGAGTAAATGAACAAAGCAGCCTGTCCCCACCCCGAAAAGCCACTCCTGACATCTAAAACCAAACTCACGAAATAAAACCCATTCACACAAATGCCTCTCAACATATCCACATCTTCAGCCGGTGTGGTAAAGTAATAAATAGTGTGTTACCCTCCATGTTGCCAAGGTAAGGGGCCATATTCTTCTGGAAGGAAACAGAAATGCTCTTGGGACTAATGACAGCTCTCTGACCTCACGAGGATGAGTTGAGAGGGGCGAGCACGGCGGCAGGACAGTAAGGATGATTGACAGGACTGAGCTGGCCGTTAAAGGTGCAGACCTCCCTTCTAAGCTCACTCCTGACCCATCTGACAGGCAGGACCGTAACAGTGTTTGCACACAAACTCCCCTGTGCACGGGTAATGGGGAACAGCTAGACCTCAACTCCTGCACTGACAGGGCAATTTTAAATATGTATTAATGGTGTTCACCTGCAAGCTTTCCAAGGTCTCATTTGAGAACTGGAAACACTTTGTAAAAATAACGAGAATTACTGTAAAGCATCCGCAGAGAACTATGTTCCACGGGAGTTATCATAATTAGTTTTATTAGTGAATGTTAAAGAACACAGCTTGATATTGTTATTAAGTCTTTTCTGGGGACAGCATTGTGAGATGAATGGAAAAACAGATGTCTCTGTTTTATATAAGCCTCCAGACTAATGCTTATAACAGGCTACAGCTAATGCCTTGTGGATAATCTTTCTCATGCCTTTCAAGAAATTGCTAAACAAGGGGAAAACCCTGAGGCTAGCCAGCCAGACCACTATCTCACTTGCTACATCTTTTTCTTTCCCCTTCCCCTTAGCCTCCTCAAAGTTATTGGCAATCAAAGCTGAAAACTGAAGGTGGGTTGCTACACCTTTGACTTGCAGGCCTGAATATCAATGAGCCACAAGAGACAGAGATGGAAAGAGCGACAAAAGGTGAAGGGAAGAGACAGAGGAGATTGGAAACGGCTCGTTTCCCAGCACACACACTGACAGACAGGTAGTGTTAACACTGTACCTAGAGAGGTTGCCCTCAGTGGCCAGGCTCGGGGAGTCATCGAGGACATTAGGTTCACTGCAGGAGGGGCAGGGGGATTAAGAATTTAAAAAAAAGGAAAGAAAATGCAAAAAGCATGCGATTGTCTCTATTTTCAAGGGAAAAAATATCAACGGAATAAAAAAAAGTAAAAAAAGGACGGTAACATTAACTGGTCTCGCACGCTCAACAGCACATATATGACTCAGAGGCGCTGAAAGAACATCTGATAACAGCATCAGTCTTCAGAGGGAGTTTACACTACATGGAGACTTCTACATCTCTGCTGACAACTGGGGAGCTGAGAAGTTTGGTAGGATGTGTTTCCATGAGAAATAAGGGCAGGAAAATGTTTTCAAAGACGTTTTCCTGCAGCATTTTTCGTTTATTTTGTTTCTATTTACTTCCAGCTTCATAGAAAGCTTTTTTCTTCCCCCTTCCCCATGAGCCACTTCTTCCTGAGGGAGGGCTAATCTATCTCTCACAAGCTACAGACCACTCTCCTTCTGGTACGACTCTAAGGACACAAACATCTGGAAAACAAGGTCTTGTAGTGCACTGAGACTGTAAGTAAACAGCTGGCGTGGATCCTGGCAAACAAGTACACAATCACATTGCTTTTCTACATTTCAGCCATTCGGGCAGGAGCAGCCCTCTCAGCCCATAGGAAAAACATGAAAGAAAGAAAGCAGTCTGCTGGGCTACCAGCAGGAAAGCAATAATAATATTACTTAACATTAATTAGTTTACATTAGTGAGGCAGTCTGAAAGCCCAGAGACCAACCATAACTAAAAAGGGCATGTTGTTGTGGACTATGATTATGCTTGCTGTGCTTGTGCTTTCCCTAAGCGATTCTCCTGGTGTACCATGTACTTAAAAAGCAGAGAGCAAAGCTCTGTTGTAATTAAAGTCTTTTTTTTTTTTCTCAGCATCACCATGACTTGGGATTGCACAAAGCAAACATTGCTATCAGTCAACTGTGACTCTTATGAAGTTTATGCACTGAAGATGGTAGTGAAAGACTGAGGAAAATGTAGTCTTGCATATTAAATTTTCAAGAAACAAAGGGTCTGAATCAATTGAGTTCAAAAGTCAAATGAGTTCCTGTAAGCCCTTTTGTGAAAACTCCCAGATAAAAATCTGTGTAACTTCTCTCCTGTAAATCACCTCTCCTGTCTCTACTGGTATGTACCACAGCTGTTAGTTTTCCTTCATATATCAAGGTTATTTCTTTAATTCCAAGCAAGATTGGGGAGGGAACAATGTTGTTTGATTTTACAAGGCTGGTCAAGAGATAATGTAGAATTTATTGTTTAAAGGTTCAAAGGAAATAACATAAATTAATCTGTCCATTGTCAGATATCCTTGGATGACTATGTTGCAGACAAATAAAACAATTAACATTGCTTACTTAGAAAAAAAATAACGTTTAAATGCAAAACTTCTCTCTCCATTTTCTGAAGATGTACATTTCCCAAATTTCAATCTCTTTCTCACCACTCCATTTTAACCAGGAATAAGACATTCAAAGTTATTTCTATTTACAAGTATATTTCTGGTTTTAAACAGTATCAAACCCCATCTTTGAACTTAACATTCAGTTTCTGTGATGAGCTAGTTACTGTTCTAGGAAGGACAAAGACTACATGGAAGAAAACAAAGTAAATCAAACAGGATGCCTCTGCCTCTCTCTCAGCTTCTCGGGATTCCTCCCCACTCCCTACACAGATTGTGTATGATCCCCTGGTTCAATGCATAACCCCAAAATCATGTGTTTTCCTTTTGCTATCCATGATAGCAGCAGAGGCAATTAACAGTGCTGAGGGTTTCTGAAACTGTTTAAGAGGAAGGTTTCTATGGATCACAGTTTGTTCTTATGGACCTAACACAACACAGAACATCCTGCAAAATCTTTATTTCCAACCCTGCCCCCTTGGTCCAATACTATTTCAGGATGGGTAAATTTAGCATCACTATTCTGGCACTGATCCTGCTATCTCACATCTCTGATGTACACATAGTATACCTGTGCCATTTCTGCTCTGGTGAATATAATGGGAAAGGTGAAAAGCCCATGTTGTTACCTTTGGCTGGGTAACATGCCCACCTCGGCCTGAGGTGCAGACATGCTGGAGAGATGGCTGGAGAACCGCCTCCTCCCAATGGCACCCATAAGGTATGCTTCTTGTTCACTTACCACACTGGGCATGCTCAAGGAGTCATCTAGAAAGAAAGAAAAAACAGGAAAGGAGAGGAAACAACCACCCCAAATCCACCTACATATTTACAGTTGTCAAGAGATAACAAGATCCCAAAGGTGTACCCAGCATTTACTTACCAAGACCCCAAGCCTGCAAATTTGAACACTTCCATTGGATTTTACAGTCACAGTTCAGAAAGACATATGCATAAACCCCAGCAGACATGGGGCAGGGATTTATGTATGCTTTCAGCTTATATGGCCCTCAGAAAAACTTGTTTGGGGAATTCAGCTTCCACTAGGGCTTAATTCCTGTGATTAATAAATTGTTTGTTAATATACAGTGTTTTCTGGCACTAAAGTTCTAACTGGACATTTTGCTGGTTGAAATAAACTGCTGCTACAATACAGCAAAGCACTGTTAGAAAAGATAAAATACATAACAGCAAAATGCAGAACTGATGCCCTTTAACACCCTTTGGGACATGCATTTTAAAATGTCACTGAAAAAATTGGATGAATTTACTCAAATACATCATACTGCAACCAAATTATGCAGACAGTTGGATTGTGATTAAGATTGCTTGAAATTTTCAGTGCTGTTTAAAATTATATAAAGCACCTGGAAAAAAATGACTGTTGTGGTTTTTACCCCAACAACTTCTAATTACAAATAAACAAATAAAACAAAGGGGAAGTTTTGTGTAATTTTCCCATTTCTTTTTGAGCCTTTCCAATTTTGATACACTGAAATATTTTATGGCAGCATTAAGCCAAGGCAGGGCTGAAGTAATACTGCCACAAGCAAATAGGAAGATAGCACTCATCGTTCCACACAGTGGCTCATAATTAATCTGAGGCTGAAACACAGTGAGTATCTGAGCAATGTATCAGCAGTACAATACTGGGTGGATTGCACAGTGTTTAGTGATGAGTCCAGCTAAAATAAAGTTGGGATGAGCATGGAAATTTTCAGGCTAACTGTTCTTTCCCAAAAGGCAATTCTGCCATAACTGCACAGGCCGTTCTTTTAAGCCTGTTTTTCACCCCTTTTGTTTAATGTCTTTGGGGAACAGTCAGCAGTCTTCAAATACAGAAGTGAAGCACCTGAGTTTCAGGCATTGAGGCACCAGAAGACAATATCCCTGCTAAAGGAGGGGAAAGCCCAAGCCTGATGACATATGAGCAGAGTTTTCTACCCTGGCTTTCAGTGATGGACAACTCAGAAGCAGATGGACAGCTCAGAAGCAGAGAGAAGGCAAAATTCCAAGAATAACATGAAACTCAGCTGAAATGATGAAGCAACATTCAGGTCATTGCAAATTAGTTCCCAAAAGATTCACCATCCCATTCCTTACAAACTGGCACCAGAAAGCCTGGCATCCCCAGAACCTGCCAGCTGCCCAAAAGGGAGATCAAGCTTTTGTTGTCAGTAGGTTTAAGTCTTAATTTCCTCTTTGATAATCGAGTGACACAAGCACACAGACATTCCACCCTGCAGACAGCCACAGCTGGATCCCATGCAGCACAAGGACAACATATTTCACGTTGGAGCATCTGGACAGAAGCGATGAGCAGGAAGTACAAAGTTCCTGCAGGAGCAGGATCCTAACTACAGAGCCAGCCACAGTCTGTGCCTACTGTCATAAGGAAGGTCAAAGAGAGGACTGATTGCCAAATGCCTTGTCAGCACTGTGAGGATTGCAGGTCAGCCCTGGTCTCACACACTAAAAATCTGCCTGTGCCCTTCCCTTTTCCCTACCCAGAGCTAAGGAGGGAATGAGGAGGTATGTAATGACCCAAGTGCTAACACCATGAACTGGGCAGAAACCACACCAGTTTCTCAGCCTCGTGTGCCTGTGGGCCTTTTGTTCACATGAGGACAGGGACAACTGTCTTCCCCACTCAGTCATCCTCTGGGACATAAAAAAAACCCATCTTCAGTGTTGGGGCTTAGCTCAAATTGGTTGCCACGTACTTTCTTCATCCTCCTCATCTGTGCGGCTCAGCGTATCCTGTGAGGCCTGTTGGGAAGGCTCGCTGTCCTGCTCCCAGACTGTCCCAGTGCCAGTGTTGGAGCGGGACATGGTGGCCAAGCTCAGGCGGTAAGCAGAGGTGGAGGTGCCCACGGTGCTGACAGATGTCTTCCCTTGGTAAGCTGTGCAAGAGTGGGAAAACCAAACCCAAGTCAGTGATGGCACTGGAAAGCAGTAACCAGCCAAGCATTCCTGTCATGTCGGGCACCTGATTCTGCCCGGAGTAGTGGGGCAGGGGTTGGCAGAGATGATAAAACAGACACATCTGCCCTGGCTCACCCTACCTCTCCCAAATCTCCATTTTCCTCGGGCAATCTGATTTTCTCTCTCAACCTTAGAGACATATTTTCCAGATCAGCTTCAACACTTAGGAACAAGGCAAATTATTACCAAGGAAAAAAAGGCTGAGTTATTTTCTTTTGAATTTGTTTTCCTTTCTTAAGAACAAAGCCCATAAAATCTCTTGCCATGTGTAAGCAGTGGCTGCCATCTCGTGGCAACAAGGGTGACTGTTCCATGAGAAAAGTGTCCCCTCATGCAAGAGAGCTCAGTGCACCGCAAGCTTGGGGACCTGATCCAGACCTTGCTGGTAACAGTAGAGAAAATAAAAAAGAGACCAAGGGGAGAAGGGAGGAGACATCTGCTGCTGACAAACAGACATCCATTTCTACATGAGTAGCTTCAGATTTACAGAGACGTAGGCAGCGGCTTGCTGGGCTGTGGGCTGGGGCTGCACAAACCAGCTGTGACAGAGAGAGGCAGCTGCTGGGAAATGGGACACAGACTTAGTGGGAAAAAATGGGCAAAACAAGGTGCATTTCACAACTAACCTGGACTTCTGTTGGCTGTCCAGTGGTGGGCTGGGCATAGGGCCTGATCCAGGGACAGGCTGTCGGGGTGTGGGTGGATTACCCCATCCCTTTCCTAGGCAGCAGGCAGGTCTGCCTCGCAAGTTAATTTACAGGTGAGCCAGCTGGCCAGATTGGGCTGTCCCCTCTCCTCCTTACCAGATCCGCTGTGCACTGCCTCCTTCAGGATCTTCAGCTCGTTATTGAATTCGGCAATGAGGGAGCTCTTGCAGAGCGGGCGCGGTATGAACCGTCTCTCCAGCTGGTCGGCAATGTGCTGTCGGGCAGTCAGCTCCTCGTGGTTCTCAGCCGGCTGGGCCAGCAGCTGAAAAACAGGGAAACGTTAGCATTGCAGGGAAGTGATGGCCAGGGAACTGAGACTGGTCTCCAGACCAGCCTGAGCCTGCAGCCAGCAGACTGCCCTCCTTGTAGGCATGAAGTTTTGACTCCAGCTATGACGTTTCCACCTATCTTGCAGGGACAACCTTATATGTGACTGAACAGGTATCAAAACCTCACTGACACTGGTACATGGGGATGAGGGCTTCCTTATGCTAAGCTCTACCCCTTAGACATGAGACAGCTCCTTCCTCCGAGATGATTTAGTCTGTCTTAGTGGCAAGACACAGTAGGCTAAATAAGGTGGAGTACCATGTGCTAGCCTACCTGGTCAGCAGGGAAGAGCCCTGATTAGCTTAAGCCCTGGCCACCTCAGCCTAGCAGCTGTCTGTCCATCCGCAGGAGCCTTGTCAGAATCTTCACTGAAAAAATGTAAAGTGGAGTGGTCCTTCCTGACCACCTGACCACTGTTAGCTGTATTGCCCGGCTCTGTACAGAAGAGAGACTTCTGGAAGATTTCTGCCAATCATGCTGTCCAGGACACATGCCAACCCCCTCCTAGGTTCAGAGCATCCACACTACTTCCAAGTGCTTTGAGTGTTTTTGTTGCAAAACTAAGCCCATGTGCAAACCCTCTTGGTCCAGCCTGATAGTACTCTCCCATCTAGGGGAACTAAGACTAGCTATACTCTGAGGCTTCGTGGATGACAGCTCCTGTATGATTGGACACACTTTAGTGCCATCTAGGAAAAAGCCTTGTGATTTAGTATCAAAGGGTTCACAGGCCTACTAACTTCTGAGAAGTCACTCTCTATGTGAACACCCAGTTCTTCCAGGAATTCCGTTTCTCTGTTCTCAGCAGGTGAATAAAGGATATCTTGCCCTCAGCCAGTGATCTAGCAGGAGCCAAAGCAACTGTTACCTTGCACTGGATGAAGGGCCGAAGGAGCACAAAGATAGGGATCCGTGTTCGTACGATGAAGTCGAGGAAATCCCACAGGGCCAGCCCTCCCACCTTCCGCAGTGCCATCTCTTTGACTTGCAGGCTCAGCCAGTACCACTGGCTGTCCAGTTGGCGTTCAAAGCAAACAAGGATCACCTTCAGGGCTACAGGGGAACACACACCAGCAAACAGCAGTCAGAGATGTTATCAGTGTCCCTTGCAAGCATTGAGGGGGGCATGGGGGGGGCATACCTACGCAGGCATGCATGCATGCACGTGCACATGCACACCCACACACCTCAGAGTCACAACTGTCTTCTCTAATAGCCTCCAAATGCTGCAGGGAAGGGCAGCAACCTTCTCATAATAAAGGCCTCAGGGCCAGGGCTGAGAGTCCCTTTTCCAGAGAAATTTTCCTACTTCACACCTAAATTCCTCTGTATTTTCTTGCGCTAGCTTCCCCTTTCCCTCCCTGCAGAGCTCTTTTGCCTCCAAAGCAGCTCAGGGGTTGAATGCAGCCCTAGCTGATCAGACAACCTCAAATATCTTGATCAAGCATATCCACACAAAGAGTCACCCTGTGAGCACAATAACCTCCAGGTTATTTATGGGGTAATGAAAAGAACTTCTCTAGCAGTGCAGCTGCACGAGTCATGGCCAAACTGTAATCTAAACAAAAATATGGTCCAGTAAGCCAAGGGCCATAATTCACAGGAGCACTGCTTTACAAAGGGGGATGAACAACAATGAGGTTCAAAACAATGCTCTATATTAAAGTGGGCAGTGACCAACGGTTAGCTCACAGGAGAGACAGGGAAACTTGCCCTTTCCATGCTCCCCTGCTCTGGAACAAACAGGGAGGAATTGTTGGGGGAAGGCTGATTTCTCTTTCTTGAAGGGATGGTTAAGACATCTCAGCTATTACACATCTGTATCCAGGTTTGTTGGGGTGCTGGACTAAATGAGTGGTGAATGTTTCATCAGTTCTACCCCACTTCTCAGCTATGGGTTAAGAAAGACCTGCATATAAGTCTTTGGGTAAATGTCCTCACAAAGTCAGAAACAGAGAAGCTGTGTGAAGGACTGAGAGCTTTGAGACAAAACTCTCCTCATGTAGCCCTGATAATCTGCACTGCTGCTGCCTCTCCAGTTTGATTATTTTTTCTTTCCTTTCACCTGTGGGTCATACATGAGAAAATAGAGTACTACCTTGCAGCAGTATACAGTGAGCAGAGGGAATATCAGTCAGTAAGGGCCATGTGAGCACAGGGCCAGCAGGCAGACAGATTGCATCACATTTCACTCTAGTCAGCCAAGGGCCAGTGCAGCTGTGATATTAGGGGCTGCCAGGCAGTCTGACTTGCCTTTTGTGGCTTCATGGCTATATTCAGGCAGTATGAAAACTGAGCGACTTCTAGCTGTGCTGCAACCTCCTCCAGCTGCAGTGCAGACTCTGCTCACGTTGCAATACATTCCAGAGATACTTCACACTCTGGCCTGGCCCCTTGTTCAGGACAAGACCTAAAGTAGCTCTAAAGAGCTCAAACCTGCCTGAGATGGTTTTCTTTGGTGCTATCTATAGTCTTGAACACCCCATTTTATCTCTAACTCTTCTAAGAGGTGAGCAGAAACCATCACTCACTCACCCAGGTAGGCAGCCTGGCTGGTGGACTCTGCAAGCCCTTCCCGCCGCAGGTCCTTCCCTGCATCCCCTGGGGTGGAGCAATGGGCAGGGGAGCTCTCCAGCATAAAATTCTTGCTGCGGGAAGTGCTGATGATGCGAGGCGGCAGGAGGATATTGGTAACAGTCTGGAGCAGCAGCATGACTTCAGGCTGCTCCAGCCACGGACTGTCTGAGATGCATTGGGAGGGGAGAGAGAGAGAAAGGTCAGGCTACATTCCATCAAAGACACCCAAAAGATCCAGACCCTGTTCAGTTCCAAAATGGAGTGCAATCTCCAATGTCCCCTAAGCCAAAACTCCGTCCCCCACACCTTGTTACTCCTGCTGCTTCTCCTCCTGCAAGCAAAGGCAAAGTTTATTTTAGCACCAACACAAACACACACAAACACAGAGCTACACAGCACAAAGACACATCCCGTTCAGTGGTCTCATAATCTCACTTCCTTTTGATGTTCCCCTCGCCCTTTACTCTTTGCTTTCATTTAGGGATTTACCAGTGATCACCCTCTATAGAAAGCAAGGAGCAGGACTTGTGCCAGACAAGTGGCATGGGTTGGGCAGACTGTCATCCACGGGAGCACACAATTTCTGTGACCTCTGCTCCCCTCTGTGGCTTCTGCTACAACAGATTTGTCTTGCCCTGCACTCCCGTTTCAAAAGAAGGAGCACATCTGTGTAAGACCTGACTCAAGAACCATGGCACAGCTGAAACAAAGAGAAGAAACAACAACAACTTCTCCCAGTGGGCCTCTTTTCAGTCTTGGACCCAAAGGGCACTTAGCTGACACACTGCCAGTGACAGAAATACAAATTAAAAAATAAAAATTAAAAAATCAACAGAGAGCAGGGAAAGTGCAAACATCGGTTGGCAGAAAAGGGGAGAAAAATTCTTTCTGTTAAATTAGTCAGACCTTTGCTTCCAGATCCTACTGTGAGCACAAATGGAATCAGTAGGTTTAAAAGCATTCCTTCCCTTCTTTCCTGATTGGTGAATGGGGAGACGACATGGCTTAGGGGGAAATCTTCTTTCAAAGCCTGTGCAGTAATAATAAGAAAGGATTAAACGATTTCATCAGCAGATCACGCACACAAGTTACTGCAGGGAATGACGATCCCACGGGCACCCTGTTTACACAGTACAACACTGGCATTGGTGTCCTCTTTGAATTAGAAGCCCTGAGACCACTTCGTCAGCAGTAAATGGAATTCACAGAGTAACATAGGTGTCACCTGCTCTTGTCATAGTCAAGAGGTAAGAAGCCCAGACTCCTAACTCACAGATATCATTAACAAAATCAGATGTGTCCCACAGGAGTCGGCTGAGTGTTAGTCCTAAACTCTGCACTGCTGTGAATGGCATCAGGATCTGACCTGGACTACAGGGAATAAAAAACTGAACAGAGGAAACTGCACAAATGACATGATCTAAATATTCTGTTGTCTGAACATGGAGGCCATTCCCAAACACATTTTTTTTTTCTGCCTCACTTTGTGCTGCCCTGTCATCCTCCCTAATGCAAAGAATGAACTCCTGAAAAATAAATGAAATGCACATCTACTTCTTGAAGCATAGTCAAGCCTAAATTGAAAGGTCGTTCATCTTTCAAGGAGGCAATACAAATGACTGTCAGTAGAACTCTGCTCATTTGAAGCTTCCCAGTTGCTACAGACTTAGCTGTGAAAAGCAACTGAACCTTGCAACCCCTCAAGCTTGCAGACCTGAGCTGAGACATTCCAGGAGAAGTTTTCTGATGGGGTGTGAAGTACTTCTGTTTCATATCCCGCTGGAAGTATCGGGAATTATGACTACTCATGTGTTTTTCTGACATGTTTGGTTTTCATTGCATTTAAAGCCCATGAACAGGGAGCAGAGGATAATAGAAGTAAAAACTCCCGGTGTTATTAAAAAAGTGATTAATTTGGTATCTGGTTTTAAAAAAGTGAAAAGATTTCAGAGAAGGTGAAGGTGACCTTTTTTTTGCTTTTGATTAAAGAACCATTATGTCAGAGCTGGAAGAAATCTGTCCTCTTTCTGTGTCAGTTGATACCCAAAAGTCCTTTTATGCCTGAAGTTCTGAGGAACAGCATTGTTTTGGTCCCTATAAGCCCTCCTTCCCAAGCCCCCCCACTGCTCAGAAATACCTGCTGAAGTATTCAACTGGATGTGCCAATGCTTATTTAAAAATGCAAGTTGGAGCTAGATTAGGAAATTTGTCCCTTCATTGTTCACCCTTCTGTCTGATTTCATGCCAACAGGGAAGGAAAGGGATACAGAGGCAGAAAGACTCTGTAATAGGTAAGGCACTGCTATGAGAAAGGAATAGTGATGAACTCTCCAAAAAGTCCAGGATGCTTTTTTTTTTTAAATTCCGGACAACAAGGATGCTACTGAGTCAGCAGCTGAAAAGCCAGGTTGCTCTGCTTTTTTTGGGCTGGCACACTGTGTGACCAGCTCAGGTAAGAGCAGAAGAGCACAAACTCCACTCTCAGTTACACACATGGTCCCACAGGAAAAGAAGTAGTGTTGCAAGGGTGCAACCCAGGCTAGGGCCCATCTCCTCGTGGCAGGAGACTTAGGCTAACTCCTTAGATCCTGCAGAGAATCCTAACATGCTTGTCAGAGCCTTAAACAGCATCAATCAGCTGAACCCCCCGGACTTCAATGGCAGTGTTAAGCTGATGGATGCTTGCTGTGGACTTGGCCCCAACAGGTGAATTCTGAGTTCAGTTCAAGCCTTTAAAATGAAGGGAGAATTTACATGTTGCTTCTCTTTCATTTTTGGTGTGTGTTCCACAGTTTTTGCCCAGCTTTTGCAGAAAGAAAACAGAGCACCGATGAGTTGGTGTCTCAACCAGAAGCTATAACAGTCCTGGCCACAGGCCAGGGCAGACACACCTGTATCTGCAATGCTACAAGCCGGACAACAGCTGTGCTGAAGGGCAGAGGTGGCGAGAGATAAGGGCTGAGATGAAGAAGGGGTAATCCGTCAGCCACACTGGAGGGTCCTACCACTCCCATCACCTGCAACACAAACAAAGCACATCACCACGACTGACTACTTACAGTTTCATCCATGCCATATCCTCCAACATCAGTGAAATGGAGGGGCCTTCCATTGAACACTGAGTTGGGGTGGCTCTAGGAGAACCAGCCCCGCCAGTGGTCCTCGTGGGAGCTGGGGCCAGTGAGGAGAAGGAGTTCTAGCAGGGAAAGGGAGGGGAGAAGAGGGAACCAGCAAGGATGGGAGGAGTGTATAGGTAACCTGGTACATTTGAAAATGTACCCAGTACCAGCCCTGAATGACCAGCACTGGACTGGTGGAACGGTTAGAGTTGGAGGATATGTCATGTAACGACTGTAACAAATAAAAATATGTCATCAAAGCAAAAAGTCTGCATTGAAACTAGACATCTTTTCCCTTCTCTTGCTGATCTACTTGAAAAATAATGTCCTAAGTCTGACCCAAGCCGGGTTTTGTACAATGTTCAGATTCCTCTCAAACACAGTCTGTTCTTAGGAACTCTTAAGTATGATTCATCTCACCTGACCTCAGATGTCTGAAACAGAGTCACCTGCATGTGACCTGGTTGTCTGGAACTCCTTGAAATATCAGCATAAGAAAATAGCACTTCTAGGGGAGAGTTATTGGGACTGTTTTGGATGTGTCCCTCAGGAGGAAATAAATCACAGTCCTGCATATACCTGTTTCTCTTCATGACTAGACACATCTAGATGACAGGAACAGGGAGAAGCTACCTGGCAGATGCCTAAGCTTAGGGGAGATGAATGCACTCTATTTTTCCAAATTCAGCCTGGAGAGAAAGGCAGTAGCCAGTTTTCTGCCAGAAAGCCAAAGGGCTCTGCCTCTTCCCTTTCTAAATTGTCCTTTGGCTTTCTGGCAAAAAGTGGCCATAGTTCTGACAGCTAAAGGTAAAATACTCTTAATGGTAAGAGTACATCTTTTCCTGGTAGCTCTCTCTGATGTTCCCAGCCAGTTGAATGCAAGCGCGATGACTGCACTTCAGCACTGCAGAACTTTCCTCTATTTGTTAGAGCAGTGGCTAATTTTTATTGCAGGCACTTTGGAGAGCTTGCTGGTGTGATTCACTCTGCCATGCCTGTTTGCCAAACTGCAAGTCCATTCTAAACTTGTGTTTGAGCTAACTCTGTAGCAACCTCCCCGTGTAGCAACCCTAAGTAGTCTGAGGGCTCAGATTTGCAGCACAGAGTAGCTACCTCTGCTTGAACAAGAGAGAAATCTGACTGACTCTGACAGGTTGGAGGTTCTTTGCCCTTGCAGCGATGAGTGCTGTAGGGACTTGAAGGACAGGAGCCTGGCAAAAACTGATATTGCATTTTAACTGTTGATCATTGTTTTTAAAGCTCCTCAGAGCACTGGTGAAACCTGAGAGGTTTTCTGTTACTACTAGAAAAAGTTACAACATTTATGTTCTAAGAAGAAAATGTTATAAAACCCAATAACAACGAAAATGCTAGTGCAGCCTTTCCCCCTGTATTTGTAGTTTTTCCACATGGAATGTAAGCGTGCGTGTTTATCCAAATGGCTGGAGTTACACTGATCTCAAATGGAGGGTTTGCCCTCAGTGTAACGGCTGCAGAAACACTACAATCTATCACTGAATGACCAGACAGGCTCTGTCTGCATGACCTCTCTGTTGTAACGCACTTAGGAGCATAAATTCTATTAAGAGTGGGATTTGAACATTGTACAGTGCAAACCTGTACTAGATCAAGCCAGGGACATTGCAAACAGTGGAGTGAATCCACCCATGTAAACCCTTCTAACTAGCCAACACCTGATGGCCTCTGACAGAGCCATCAGGGTCCTTCCCCACTGGAGACGGTAGGTATCCCCAGTGCCACCCTCTCCCCATCTCTACCAGGTGTGTGCAGTCTCCACCACCCCACTCTCCAACTTGCAGCCCTCAACTCTCAGCTCAGTCTGGAAAAGGTGGATCTTCAAAGTGGTGCGTGGGAAGCAACGGAAATAAAAGGCTCGACCACCGCTACCGGTCACTGTATCTCCCCATGCACCACTTCAAAAATGAACCTTGCTATCTCTAGTGTCACTTGTGAAGTCCCCTTGTGAGGTGTAAAGGGGACAAGTAAAATGACAGGAATGGGGCTGAACTGTCATCATCTTGATTCCAGAGAAGTCAACAGCAGGGGGAGGTTTAGCAGAGGTTCACGGGGTTGCCGCTCAGCTACTCACCAGATTGACACACACATTGATCAGAGACCTAAGGTGAGGCAGGAAGGATATGATTGGCTGCCTCTGAAGTGTCAAACAAACCCCTTCAATCAAATTGCTGGCAGGCTCCCACTCAACCTGGCGCCTGCAATACAACAGTAGGTGCCGTTAGCCGCGGGCCTCCTGCCCCCCACCAGACGCTCGCAAACACGGCGACCGACACACACTGACGCCCACAGAGGAAACGTTTCAGACAGCAACGACGTCCAAGATGAGCACAAAGTGCGCAACAGAGAAAAGGTTTTACCCATGCAGCTCAGGAAAGCAGAGAGCCACAGAGCACACGGGGCGTTTGAGAGAGATGAGAAGCGTAGCAGAGGGGTCTCGGCTAGTGACACAAACCCCCTTGCAACAGCAGTGGCGGATGAGCTGTGTTTCACTCCCTGGTGCTTCCCTCCGAGGGACAGTGAAGGGAAGGGAGCCAGCAGACAGCTCAGGTGTGCCTGTGCGGGGAGAGCAGTCTGCTGAGCTGTGCTCCCAACTGAGAGCCACTGCTCCATCTCCTGTGGCATGTGGATGTTCTCACGGGGGGGAACAAACCCCATCGGCTGTGAGCATCCCCTGTAAGCTGCTTTTTCAGTCTAGTCTGCTCTGCCAGAGTGACTCCCAGAGAGAGTCTGCCTTAAACTGTCCCAGCAGTACAATCTTTACCTTCCTCATCCTGTGCAGGAGGGCTGATTCATTCCCCACCAGCACCAATGTCCTTTATTCCACGATCCCATTTTCCCTAACACTTTGCTTTTTTCACCAAAACAGCTTTTAGGGCTCGTGACAGATGCTAAATGGAGTCCTTCCTAACCATAAGCAGGCACAGCATAGGTAACATCAAAGTGGTTCACATCCTTCATCTCAGAGCCCAACTCCTTGGAGTAAGTATAGTTCTCAAGCCAACATCTGACTGTGCACTTACTGGGACAGAAAGAGAAGGCTTGCACAACTAAGACTAAACAATACCTTCCTCAGGCTCCTCAGTAGACTTCTTAGAGACACACAGGGCATCAAGTGCTCATTACCCAAGTTCTTATGCAGACCAATATACACCTCATCTTTCAGCATCCTAAATCTCCAGAACAGTAGTTTGTTCTTGTTCCGACACCTATACTGTGCCCATCAGACACTGGGTTTGAGTGGGGTGCCCACAGGAGGCTGTATGTAAGATTCTGATGTGGGTACCTCAGTGGATGGCTCCTGGGGTCTGGCACCCAGCCCCATCTCTAAGAGGCTTCTTGGCCCAATAATGTTTAAATGTAGTTGCTGCATTTGGTCCAGTGGCTTTTCTGTCTCTATCCCTTTGTGTACAGAAGAGCAGTTTCAGCCAGGCATAGATACAGGCACAGACAGAGAGAATACGAAGGGAATTTTAATTTGCGAGCAATCATTCAGCTTACACAAAGAGGAAAGATCTTCAGGAACTGGAAGATCCCTAAGCTGCCTCTGAGGCAGAAAAAAGTATGAGCAAGAAAAGAAAGAATGAGCGAGAAGCAAGCAAGATATGGCAAAGAATCAAACCGACAGGAAGGAGAAGGACCAAAATTTCTGCCTCTAAATGCCCTACAAGGGCAGGAGTTTCTTAAAGCAGATTGTTAGCCAAAGGAGAGCGATAGGTAGTGATGCCAGAAAGAAGAGATCACCTCCCTATTATATGCTCCAGCTTAGTTGGATACATATGATTCCCATTGGGACCTAATGTTTTGTGTCTGAGTCCTAAACTCTGATGTTCTCTTAATATCATTTGGCTTCTCAGCTGAGACTGCCCACAAAGTGACTGTTTCAAGCACATGCCCATGAAGGTGACTGAGAGCAATGACTCTTTTTACTCAGATCACTGGAAAAATCCACAGGGCTGAGAGAATTTACACTACCCAGACTGGATTCGTATCACTGCCTCTGAGGTAGGAATGCTCCATACTGAATAATACTTCTTGAAGTTGCCAAAGTCTGTACCATAATTACTACACGATGCAGCAGGCTTTCACTAGCCACTGACTAGATGCAATTCTGTTCCCTTTACTAAAGGGTGTTCAGAGGCTGCTGCATAGTTCCCGGCTATTTTTATGTTTACAGAGAACATACCAGCATTTTCATGAGAAGGCATGCTAGAAATACTCTTACTACAGTTTAACTTTCCATTAAAAAATAAAATTAATCTCCTTAACTCACAGCTAAAATAAATAAAGAGGGTAGTGAGATACAAATCTGAAAACTTATTCTGGAGAAAGAAAAATGAGATTTCTGGAAGTTCTGTCTGTAGTTCTTAATAACCATGTGTTTCCTCTCTTGCTACCAGAAGACACAACAAAAACATCACATAAATGCACACTTACAGAGATAAAAACATCTGTTCATTTTCTGATACGTTGTAAAGGTTCACTGCAACAGGACAGTTTTAGATAGATGACATACCCACACTTCAAGGCTTGCAACATCAGAAACAGACCCCAGAGGGTTTCCATTGTACCTGCTCACCTCAGAGTAGGCATCTTGTGAATTTTATTGAACATACGATCCAATCTCTTTAAGATGAGGATAAGGGCAGGTCTCACCGCCTCAGCTGTCCAGTCAGTGATGGGCAGCATCTCCATGATGTAGCGCCGGAGACCTCGGCTTTCCATCGTCTGTGTGTCGTAAGGTGCCAGTTTCAGCAGGGAATGTGCAATTTCTGCCAACCTAAAACATGGATTATGAAGAGGAAAATCAAATATAACTTGCATTTCTCTACACATGTCAATGAACTAACAGATAAATCTTCAGTAGCCTAGTAAAAAGAAAAAGATGCAAAAGTGAAATGTGCTGCTATTTAAACTCTTATACATGATACCACAGTTCCTGGTCTGTTAAGATTATTTTGGTGGAATCACTGTTTATATTTATGCACATCCAAATGGTCTAAAGAATATTTTTACATTGATGTTAAATGCACCAAAGGAACATCAGGAATCACGGATTTGCATAACTAAACCCAAAATACCTTGGTAAGATTACAATATTGTAAATGCCTGTGAAACACAGACCTGACATCGCCTGTATGTCAATTAATGAGTGATTTGGTTTGTCTTGTGCTTGTTTTTCAGTGCCATCACTTTAAGAGGCATCGCTGTGCAATTATCAGGTGTTAGATTTTAAAAATAATGTGTCAGTCCCATAGTTTTACACAACATGTACTTTGTAGGATTATTCCCTGCAGCTTTGATTTGTTTCTCCTCACACCTCTATAGATTGTGTTGCTGCTGCTTCTTCTAACCCTCACAGATGGCCTCGCTGATGGTATTTTCTGTATTGACTGTGAAATACCATGGCAACTTTCAACTTACACTTGCAGTTTGACAAAGATTACTGAAATACTTGAACATTTGCAGTAGACAAAGACAAGTAATTAAGCTACATCTACTAATAAGAGGGATAGAAACCTATATACGCCCTGAAAGATCAATAGGCTTTGTAGGGACTATTACAGTACAATCCTATTCATATTGTGGGGGCTTCTTCTGAAATGCCTTCAACTAATGGAATATATTTCTACAGTCTTTAAAATCTGCCTAGCAATACCAAGGGCAACTAGTTCCTCAGATTAGCCAAAAGTGCTCTAAAAGTGTTTCTTTATTTAGTGTTTCTGTATTGTTACTTTTTACAACTACTTTGTCATACTATGGAGTAGGTCTGTTTTCTTAAACGCCGTGAAATTTAAATTATCATATAATTATGGTTCTTTCTGGCAATACAATATCAGTGGCACATAATGGTATGTGAAAACTTTCTTATGCATTATAAAGTGTGAGATGCACCTCATCCAACTTGAGACGTCAATCTCAATTAATCTTCTAGCTCCGTTCATGCAGAAACAAACAACCTGGGAAATTCTTATCTTCCTGAAATACTGGGATAAACAGCTCATTGGATGTGCATCTCCCTTTTCATTGGGTCCCAAAAAATCTTTGTGACTTCTGCAGACTAAATATTTAACTTTTAAATGGCTAAAATCGGGTGAGATGAATCCTGTCTGAAGTGATTATCATATTGGCTTGTTTTCTGAAGTCTCTGAAATGGCATCTGTCAGCCTCCCAAGACCATGGCTGTCACATCACATTCTGGTAAATCTGCTCTCTACTTAGAAAAGATTTTTTTCCTACAGCAGTTAAATCCTGTCAGTCACTTCACTGATACTTACGAAATGAATTTATGTAAGAATAAAGATGATGTTCATTTTTATTTAGGGCTAACTATGATAAAGCAATTCAGGTTCCAACCCCAATAAAGCAGTTATTTCTAGCACTTTCTAGGAGAAATTGGAGCACAGCTCATTATCTTCTGCAAATCAATCCCTTAGTTTTACTGCTGTAAGCTTTGACTGTGAAAGACCTTCTCTCTTGAAAAGAATGCAGTATTTGCCAGCTACTACTGTTTACTGTGGCTCTGCGACATGGAAATCTTCTCACAAGAAAGTATCTTTCCAGAAAATGTACCAATAACACCTTCTGTACATAGAGATTCAAGTTTGTTAAACTCATCTTTTAAGAGAGGGACATAAAATAGTTTAAGAACAATTAAACTCAATTACTCTGGAATATAAAAACACGTAGAAATGAAATTCCCACATTATTGAAAATACTTCTGGGTAGTACACTACAGCATTCTTGTATCACATACAAATATAAGAATAGGATAGCAAAAAGAACTAAGCCCCTTACTTTACTGCATTAAATAAAGTTAATTCATCAGACACATGCTTCTCACTCCCACTGAAATAATAAAAAAACCCCACAACATGTCTAACCAAGGACATAAGCTGTCCTGAAAATCTCACCTTTGTTTCTAACATAAGATTAAAGTTCTTATCTCAGGCTTCCATTGCTAAAAGTCATGGAGTTTGTAATGTGGCTAAACAGATGTATTGATTTCTGAGGCTTGTGTCCCTTGGAAAAAATGTAAAGGTGGCACTTCAAAAGCAGCCATGTCCATCAGGTTTTCAGTTTTTTGCAGCCAAGCACTACATAAGAATGACTTGCATCTATGGAAACAGGCATCTTTGTTTAAAATTATCCTCTAAATTATTAAACATTTGCCAGAGGGGGTAACACCATATTCAATTCCTACGCAAACACACAAACCAAACAAAAACCACCTCTCAATTCCCAAAGGAATTTGCAGCATTTGTTAAACAAGACCTAAATTAATGTCAAACACAATTTTATGTTCTTCAGAGACATCCTGAATCCGAAGATCTCTAATTGTGACAGAATCTGCCAGCTAAGCAGCTTTGCCATTTTTTTCCAGAGCACTCATGTAAAAAGTAGAAGAGCTTTTTCAGGGTTTTCCTTGGAACAGGGGCAGGAACAGGGCTGGTTCAGTGCATTGCTAGGATCTGTCACCCTTCAGCCTCCTTTACAGGACAAAAGTATAGTGCTCAAACAGAGCAATAATTTGCAGCCAGAATTGCATCTTGGGGTTCAGGGTGCAACATAACTTACTGTTACAATGGTCCTGAGTCACTTTTGAGGCCAGTCCCAGATATCCAGATCTTCACTATCTTCCCTATTTACTTTAATACTCTACTGAGCACTGTTTGGCTTAGGCCATAAAAAACGGCCTCTTGGTATTGAGCTGTTCTGTATTCAAAGAATGATCTTGAAGTCTTTCTCTGTCTCATAAAAGAATTCAGATAGCTGTCTCTCTGTGACCCCACCTGCCAAGGGATGCACTAGGACTGCCTCATATTAATCCCAGTTTTCCTTCTAAAGAGCACCAGTCAGAACAGTGCTAACTGTGGCTAACTCGGAGAGTATCTGTCCTGTTTTCATTTATGTTTCCTGAGAAAATACGAGGTGAGAAAGGAGTTTCCCCTGAAAATGAATGAAAAACTGACAACAGAATCAGGTCCATTCCCTCTTGGCCCATTGCTTTTGTCACCATTTACATCTGGACAAACTTCTCAGTAGCAACTTGCACTATTTTGTGTTTACCATGAACTGCAAACACAGAGAAGATAATCAGGCCCAAAGTGTTTGGAAGGCCCTAGGTCCAACTTCTTCTAGGTCAGCACCACGTGAAACAGTTTGCAGTTTGCATCCAACCAGCAAGCTGGGCACAGTGCTGCACCTTAATAAAAGCCTTGCACACCTGCTGTATCTCACAGGGAGGTAAATGCCTCCTGCCCCATCCTCCTCTGTATTTCAGGCATTTATGCAATACAGTGCAGTGGCTGCTCGGCTGTTCTTGCTTGTTAGCAGGTGGTTCTGACACACAGTGTCACAGGAGAGGATAAAGGTCGTATTCAGTCAGCTAGGCAGCTTCCACACCCCCTTGCCCTGCAGAGGCAGCTTTACCTGCTCTGCTCCTCACTGCAACTTATTCTGATGTATCAGATGGGCTTCCATGGAGCTATTTCATCCACTGGAGATGGGGTCTGAATGAGACCTTCCTTTCACACAAGCAGCACCAAGTACAATCTAAGGAACATCCAAAACAAGTTCTGCATGTTTCAGATGGCAACATGCAACTACACTACCAAAAAATGATTCTGTCTGCTATTACGAAAAGTTAAGAGCTAAAAGAAAGGAATCCCCCTGAAATGAACAAGTTAAAGCAGAATGCCTGTGGAATACCTCATGTGGGACTTCACATCCAGCAGCTCCAGAGAAGTCACTCGGGGCTCACCAGCCAGATTCTGCAAAATCTTCAGCCTCGGACCACAGTGCTTGTAAAACTCTGTGCAGATATTCAGCAATGACTCCCGCGGTCTCCTGAACTCCTCTCTGGCAATTCGTTCATCCAGCTCCTCTCGGGGAAGACCTTGGCCCTCCTCCAATAAGTGAAGGTTCTCTCTGGAGGGTATAAAATGAGAAAAAATAGGTACTGTTATATGCAGTGTAAAAGCAGGGATAGATTCTAACAACCTCTTCAGCTTGTTTCTGCAACAGATGCTTTCCCTTGCAATTAAAAAGAAAGATAGTTGCATCTGCAATTAAAAAAAAAGGGAAAAATTATAATCTGCAAAGTCTTGTTAAGAACTTCAATGATTTCTATATGAACTATCCTCCCCTGAAAAAAGACCACCGGTCACAGCGACAGTGGGTGGTTTCCAGTCAACCTGGAAACTGCTGGGGAACAGTTCATCACAAGTCAGGGAAGACTGGGTGAAGATTTTACTGTACCTGATGAAGTGTAGTTTGGCTCCCTGTTCTGGGTACCTAGGAAAACAGAAATAGTGCAGTTGTAAACAGCAACTTAGTAATGCCTAAACTGTGCCTTTCTGAAAGAAGGCAGCACTGTTCTAGCCCAGGGGTACACTCACCATGGGCAGGATGGTATCTTGTATCACTGGAACAATGGCTATACATAGTTAAGGACCACATTGAATAGCCTTCACCTCCCAACTGGCAGCAAACAACAGATTCCTATAGTTACTGCCCTTATTACAAAAGGAAAAATTCAGGCTTCAAAACCAGAACCATCTTTCAAGCAATTTCTTTTACTGATTTTCACCTCAGTGCTCAGTCTACTTCATGAAGTCAGAGCTCAGCTAGTGTAAAGAATACCTCAGAGTGTTTTTTTTTGTTTTATTGTCATTTTCTCTTGCCACTTCTTGTAGAGAAAGCAGTAACAAACCCTGCACCACTTGGCTAACACGTCCAAGGCTGGAACAGTGATCATGTCTACCATCACCAGACTCCTGCTGTTGCTAGCAGATGTCTGTTGCAATGATAACACAACAAAAGAAATAAGGACATGAAACCTGGAGCAGTGCAAAAATATTTTGGATCAGAGACTGAATGTTTTATAATCAGAAAGATCTGGAAATATAAACCAAGATGTTAGAGTCACACAGCATCAGGAGTCTCCACATTGCCTAACAGCAGATACATATTAACTGCTCTCCAAAAGCAGCAGACAAATAATAAAGCACTACTTTCCACCACACCTTATTTTCCTAGACTCGAGCATGAAGGGGTTTATCTGCTTCTCAGATCCAGGATTGAATGTCAAAGCTGTGTTTCACCCATGCGTGAATCAATCTTAAAGAATAACAGACTGATTCCAGGAGTTACCAAGCAAGATGTGCGCACTACACATCTACAAATTGACACAATAGCTCCTTGATGATCCATGTAGAGAGTGATTTCTATCATACTTCAATACAAAAGAGGATAACTCAGAAAGCATGTCTTGCCAGAAGGGTGCTCCTGATTTCCAGTTCTATACAGCTCATGGTATTGTACTAGACACTGGCTGTGCACAGACTTATTATCAGCTGTTACAGACAAAAGAGAAATAATCTGCTCTGGGAGAACAGCTACTCCAGCTTTTGTTAGGGGAGAATTTCCTTTCCAGGTCAGCCCAAGGATTCAGATTTTAAGCACAGTAAGGCATAGGCTGGCCAGGAGAAGGCAGGGCTGCCCAGAAGAGTAATCAGTACTGCAAAGAAAACCTTCATAATCCCAAATGCTTGTGGGTGGATTTTGTTACAAGATTTCTTAAGCCCTTGCTCTATGACTAGATTGTCCAGTAGCCTTGTCTAATTTGCAGCAGCCTAATCTGAATGGCCAATATGGCCAAGGAGCAGTACTACAGTCTACTGGCACCAACTCCTTCCTGATTTCCTTCTTCTGCATTTTTTTTTGTGTGTTTTTTTGTGAGTTTTTTAAAGAAGGACAAAAATATTCCCAATCATTCTTCCCTTTCTCTCAAAATTCTCTGCAACCCATTTCTCTGTTATCTGTAACTGCAAAAAAAGCCCAAAACCCCAAAAAACAAAAAAACAAAACCTCAAACCAAACCAAAATCCAGATCATGTGGAGGTAAAGGTGATAGAATGATACCATAGTAAAAGTAAAAGGAGATGGAAAAAAGGAAGAAAAGAAAAGTAGAAGAGGTGACAGTCTCTGCCTGACAAACAGTCTGAGCTTTTACTGCTGTTTGGTCTCTTAGAACAAGGTCAGGAGGACCTAAACCTTCTGCCATCCAAGTGTGCTCTGCCCAGTGGTCACTGTGGCAGTGGATGCAGGAAAAAGCAAAGCAGAGAACTGAGGGACATAGTCGCTTTCTTAGTATATCTCTGGAGTATGAAAAGGGAAACAAAGATAAACACACTTAGGGTGGGTGTCCTCCATTTTGATATCCTCGTCTTCTAGTTAGTCACATGGATTTAACTGGAAATCATAGTCTTGGGGATTTTGTTTACTGTCAGAAATACAGTCCGGGGCTATGTGCTCTTTTTATCTGACTTTTTTCTCTCCCAGTACCTAGAGCACTTCTTCAGATAGCTGAGGAAGTGCTCCAAGCACTCTGAGCAATGAGAAGTTACCTTACTAAAAAAAAAAAACCAAACAAAAAACAGCTGTTCAGAAAAATGAGAAAGAAAGAAAAGCCCACTGACTTACCTGGTGTTCACACCTGCTGACATGGTGTGGTTTGCTGTTGTGGTCCCTTTATGGCCTTGGTCGCATCGACTCATCTGTGGGGCTGTCATAGGCCTGGCAAAGGGAAGATGAATAGCACACTATAGCCTAAATCTAACCAGTGCACTGAAATTCTGCTTGTGATCTGGTCACATTTGGCACTAATTTTACCACATCTAAAGCTCAACCATTATCCAAGCTAAGTTGCATACCATGACCTCCTGTGCATTCCCTCTCCTTGGACTGATAACCAAGGCTCAGACCTCTGAACGATGTGGGTTACCTGGTGAGAACTTCTACACTGTACAAGAGGGCCTGCAAAGAGGTGGCAAGGGCAGCCATAGCAGCGATCTCCTCTCGAGCTGCTGTCACAGTCTCCACTTGAGAAGTTTGTCGTTTCAGTTTCTGCAAGTAACAGGGAACCAGCGCTTCCAAGACCATCAGCATCTGGAGGCTGGAAAAATAACCAATACTTGATCTGTCTTATTTTGTCAGTCCTGAAACTCTCATCAGGTGGAATTTCTATCTGAAGACCCATGGATCTCTTGCTGGCCTTGTGATTTCATTGCTTCTAACTAGATAAGCAGTCTTGCGCCAGAGAAACTCTTGGATCAGAGATATCAGGGGGAAAACTAGCTGATGCATGAAACAGTAATAATAACAACAACCCAGACTTCTGGGTATCTTCTGAATGTCATCCATTTGGAGACATTCATTTTCCCCTCCAAAGACACCTTTTTTTCTCTAGATCCCTCTGGGAAACTAACTACTTTGCTCTACCAGTTTACCTCCCCTCTCTCTGTATCTTCCCATTCTTTCCAGCTGCCTATTTTTCCCCTCCAGTTGCCTCTCCATTGCTTCTCTGACAACAGAAACCTGCAGGACACAGTGTGATCCCCACCTGCAAATACAGCCTAAGTGTTGCTGCTCAGACTGCCATCCAGCTTAGAGCTGCAGCTAGCAGGCAGGCAGGATATGGAGCCAGTGCCTTAGGAAAGGTATCAACAGGCAGAGGCTTGGCCTCACAGAGAAGCCCTGTACTTGGAATGTATTTCTATATCCCTGCCTCCATTTGTCTGCCTGGCTTTTGCATGCCATGTGCAGCTTTTATGCCTTTTCTGGGTCTGTACAAACCAAGAAAACAGATTAGCACCTTCTGAATGATTCAGGAGCATAGGCCACCACTGTCACACACAGCTTGATGGCTTCACTGATGGAAAAGGTCAAGTCTTCATTCCCATAGCAGAAGTCTGAGGGAGTAAACCAATATGAGAAGACTATCACACAAGCATACTGAATATGAAAGGAGCTAGCACACTGCTTCCTTTTTCCCCTTTTCAGTTGTTTGCTTCTCATGTTAACAATCCCCAATCAACGCTCTTGATTTCTGTCAACAGACAGAAATCTGTTGATAAAAAGAAAACATATGCTGCACTCCCACTTGCACCCTGCCATCCAAGAATTCTGTAGGTGAGAAACAGTTCTCAGTAGGTCAAATCACTGCTGAGCATAAGGCCTTACAGCTGCTACTGGAGTCCTCTTTCAAACATCACCCATCGCAAGCAAAATCTTAAGCTTATAGGTGACAAGGACACATGTCAGCTTAATGACAGTTTTTATGCTCCCTCTGCTTTTTCCTAAATGTTTCCACCACACTAAAAGTGATCCTGATACACCACTGATGCCAGAAGATAGTTTCACTTCTAAAAAATCAACTCCCTTCTATACTGGAAGCTACACAGGCAGCAGCACAAAAGTGAGTCTGGTTTGCTAGTGATTTGAGAAAAAGTTTTCAAAAGCATTAAGCAAATATTACTTTGGGGATAATTAGTGACAGGCACAAAGATACTGAAATATCAAAAGAATAATATTTGCAATACAACTTATAGTCCCATTTGCAGAAGTGATTTTGGTATAGAGGAACCCAAAAACAGGAGACCTTTTTGATGGGTGACCTTATTGCTCTCTACAACTACCTGAAAGGAGAATGTAGGGAGGTGGGTGTTGGTCCCTTCTCCCAAATAACAAGCAATAGGACAAGAGGGATTGGCCTAAAGCTGCACCAGGGGAGGTTTAGGTTGGATATTAGGAAAAAATTATTCACTGAAAGGGTTGTCAAGTATTGAAACAGGTTGCCCAAGGAAGTGGTGGAGTCATCATCCCTGGAGGTATTCAAAGGACATGTAGATGTGATACTTGGGGACATGCTTTAGTGGTGAACTTGGCAATGCTCGGTTTATGGTTGGACTAGACGATTGTAATGGTCTTTTCCAACCAAACTATTCTATGATTCAAGTCAAAGTGAAGGTCCCAAAGTATGTAAATCACTTTCAATAATGGAATTTGGAAGTCAGTCAGTTCGTATGAAAAATACCAGGCACACAACATACTCATCTACAGTCTCATTGTCAACACACACTTGGGAATTTTCAGAGATGCCTTTGAATAACCCTCCACAAAAACCCCAAAGCTTTTATATAAATGTTTCCTACAATCCAGAAATATCTTCTGTTTCTGTACCATTTTATATGACAACTTGTGATTTAATTGTGCAGCATCATAAAATCCCAGTATGTAATAAAGCTTTAAGGCTAGACAGGCTTCACAGTTCGCCAAAGTCAGTGTTATTTAAGGGAAGTGCAAACTTGGAAAATAAGTTGAAGATCCTCACAAAAATCAGCAAAATTTACTTCCTTGCAAATCACAAAGCAGGCAAATTATTAAATGCTGCATTGCATGGATAACTAACAAGAGACACAGTGTCCTGGATACATCGTGCAGCCATATATACTCTGCTTTATGATAAATCACCTCCCTCTGAGAACTCAGCACTGTTTAATGTCTGCATGGCATCCATCATTTACTAGTCATAGTCTACCCACAGGAGAGAATGCTTTTGTTTCCTGCCCACATGGAGCACAGGAGAGGACGACATTGATCTTGTCAGCATCATACAGTTTATTAGGCGTCTTTATTCTTCACCCACACATGATAAAATTCAAAATGCCGGGGGGCAGTCTCAGAGTAGCAGGCGCAATGCAGAAGAAGCAGCTTTAGAATAAAATACATTAGTAACTCCCTTCCTGTGGAAAATATCAAAAGGATGGTGGTGATAAAGCCAACCTTAAAAGCCTCATGAGGCATAAGCAACAGATATGACTGCATTCTGGGAGAAGAAAAGGGCCAAATTTGTTCAAATTTGAACAAATCATGCTGCATCAAATGCACGTTAAATCAATGAACAACAAACCCAAATTACTGAATAAAATGTGCTTTGCTGTTACCTAACGACTTGAGAGGCTTTTCTGCTTTCACCAGCTCCAAGATGTCCAAAATGTCTGGAGTATCTCCTTCTAAAGACTGCAGCAGGTCAAACAGGCACTGAGCTGACACTCCTTTGCTGGTTCCGTTGTTTGCAGCATCCTGTTTCAACAACAGACATTTGTTGTTGATTTTCTGAGGGCCTGTGTGCATCCCAGGAATCTTTATCTGGAGGTGTGGGCAACCTTTTTTTTTTTTGACAAAGGTCCCACATGAAGTTCAAGAGCTTACTGCTATCAAACAGGAATCTTTGACTGACTCAACAGATTGATGCTACAGTGGAAGCATGATCTGAAAACTGCACAGAGCTTTACTTCCCAGAAACAGCAGATCGTTGCTGCCCTGTGAAGGAGAAAGATGTGTGTGCTTACACTGTATGTGCAGTTAGATTTGGTAGTCCCACTTCAAATTAAAATTCTATTAACTTGTTTTCACTCACTAAAATTTTAAAAAGTAATTAGTGAATATTTCAAAATATGGCTAATCCAGTCTTATAGTTCACATGTTCTAAAACTTGGCATTCAGCTTTTTGTTCCTATTGCTGGATTCTAAGAAGGGATTTTACTTACAAATAATTATTGTTCTTTTATACTCTATTTATAAACAGAAATTTAAAGTGAGACTACATTTACTAGCCTGGATACCAGTGTCCCATTATCTCGGCATCCTGCTCAATCAACTGATGAAAAGAAGCATGCAGAAATAAGTTCAGGGAATGGTTCTGTGCAGCACCAAGTGCAGTAAGCACACGTTCAGTAAGAACCGTGCTGCTGCTCCAGGTGTGTTCTCTTTGTGATCTCTGATGAGGTGCTGGCTGCATACACAGGCTTCCCTGCGCTGAGACTAGGGAATGGCTTTTACTCACAGGGAACTCCAGGAGAGGGGCCACACTTGCAAACAGCTGCAGAATAAAGGGCTTGCGATGCAGAATGTAGAACTGGCGGCACGCAAACTCAATCGCTTGGCGTAACTGTGGGTTGCTTTCATAGTCAGCATATACCTGAGCAAATGGAAAAGGACATGGAAGCATTACTCTTCATTACTCAGGCTCTTAATCTCCTGACCCCAGACCGAATTAACCACAGCCTTGTCATTCCTGAAACGTTTGCCTAACATTTTTAGAGATGGAGACTTGTCCACCCTCCCTGGCAATGCATTTCAGGGACAAATTATCCTTAGAAAAAATGTTTGTTTGTCACTCCCAAACCTTCTTTGCCACGGCTTTAGTCCATTATTTTTTGTCCTATGTATCAGGGGTAGATTCCTTCCCTCTCCTTCCTAGAAGCACTTTACTTCTTTGAACCTGGTTAGTGCTTTACTTCCTTAGTCTTAATCTCTTCCAGTTAATCAAATCCCAGCTCTTTTAGTTCTTTCTCATATGACGTTTTCTAGTCTGTAGTCTCTTCAATAACTGATGGTTTTTGTGCAGTGCCCACAGCTGGACAGAGCCAGCACTTCAAGTCAGGAGTGCTGCTGATGGGACCAGCAGAATTATTACATGTTTCTTTCACAAGATACAGATCTGTGTAGTCATCCCAGAATGGCATTTGAGATATTTTCTTTTTCTTTTTTATCTTTCAGCAGAAGGACACTGTTGATTCATGTTTAGCTTCAGTTTTATAACAACTCCAATATTCTGTACTACAGAAGTGCTACTGAATCAGTTACTTTCCCTTCTGTATTTATGTGGCTGATTATTCATAAGTAAGGACCTACACTTGTCCAACCTGATCAGCATAATCTGTTTTTCTTTCTTTTTTTTTTCAGATGGCGTCTCCAGTTTGTCAAGATAATTTGAACTCTTAGCCTGTCCTCCAACATACTAACAGTTCCACCCACTTTTAAGGTATTTTAAGGTTTTTAGAGTGCTGAACCATGCAGCCAATGTGTTGTCAAAGATGTGGGATTTCTTTCCCAGTTATGTAAACAGTATAAACTGCTAGGAACAACTTCACTGTGCTTCCTCCTTCTGTCCTTTTCCATTGCCTGTCTGCAATTCTCTGCTGGTACAAGTCGTCTGTGGGAGGCTTGGAGTTGGGGTGGGCAGGATTTTCTTGCTTATTTGCTGGCAACAGGTAATGTTGAGATTTTATGGTAGTGCAAAATTCACATTACAGCACAGGGCTCTTGAAGGTTTCTAAAAAATCATTAGTGTGTGAGACCTCTGCAGAGAAGTATTCACTTCTCAGCAGCCTATAGGCTGAAGAGATTAGTATGTCTTTAATAATCAGCAGCTTCTAGCATGCTTACGAGGCCGGTCAATCACCATGGCCTGTTACATTTGCAACATCTAATTACCTTGAGAAAAGGGAAATAACTAACTATATATGCATTTCACCAAGGAAAGTGGAAAAACCTACAAGAAAAAGAGCATGGTGTGTGCACGGATGCATCATGAATTAAGCTATTATCGGCTGGCTCAAGCCCAGAAGTTGTAGAAGAATTTGTTTGTGATGATCACAAACAAACCAGCTGATCTTAGGTGCCCAGAACAGAGATGGGAGGGTCTGCAAAACCAACAAGCCACGCAACATTTGGGTTTTCTTTTGGAATTGCTTTTTTGCCTCCCAAGAATGGTATTTTATTAATTCAGTAGTTGGCAATAATTAGGGAGGGTAGAAAGAATCACAAAAATAATTTCTCTCCATAAGAAAAGTGCAAATAAAGGGAGAGTCCTTCACAGGACTGAATGATTGCCACCAAGTACTTTGAATTAATTTATTTCAAAATGTCTTGTTCCTAATGAATAGACCCATCCACTGCAGACCTGGATCCAATACATACTTACCTAACCATGTAAGGCTGATATTAGAGTTTCCAGTTACTAAAGAGGTTGTTTAGATAGCTAAATTTGTCACTGGTTCTAATTATTGTGCTCTGTTAACTATGTTAAAGTGAACATACACAGGGATATAATGGTCATTGCTTCTTTTACAGAAACAATAGTTTTTTCTGTATTTGCATTAAAATACTAAACCACTATCAACAGATATTGTCTTCAAGCCCTGCAGAAATAATCTTTTTGTCTGTAAAAGAACTATATTGAGGCTTTTTTATATTCAGTATCTAATTTTTCTCAAATGTCAACAGGAAAAAAGGCATAATTGTACACCTCAAAGTGAGAAGAAACTCCACCTCTGGCACTTGCACTGTCATCGCTCATATGAAAAGACAACATATAGTTTTTCATAAATGTTTAATGTTATTATCTGTTGCTATTTAAATTGCAGATAATAGAATTCTCATACTTAAAGAAGTGAATATAATTTAGTTTCAATCAGCAAGCAGCGAATACAGATATTTCAACTATTCCCCAAATTTCAGCCATCCCTGGAGGTAAAAACACTGAGGGAGATCCAAGGTCCAAAAATTTTCTAGAAATTTTTCATTTCTTTGTGGAAGTACATAGTAAGGAAACAGACATTCATTTATTTAACATAAAGAAGAAAAGAAAATGTAGTCATTTACTGAACAACAAAAGGGAATGTAGTCTCAGGAATGCTGATTTGGGCCATCCTACCCGGATGTGTTGTTTGTTTTCTTGGGGCCCCCACAAATCTATGACCTCACCAGGACTCAGCACTTGAAAGTTTCTCCTTTAACAGTCAGTTCTATAACAAAGTGCTTGCTCAGAAGTCTTCCCTCCTATTGTTCATGGAAATGGCTCACCTGCAACATGCTGGGGAGGACCCACTGGTACCCGCTGAGGGAGAAGAGGTGGTTAAAGTGCACAGCTGTGTTGATGACTGTGGCAGCGTACTGCCTCAGCAAGGCACTGTCCTCAGGGTGCAGGATCAGGGCACCGTTGAAGACGTTCAAGAACAGCATGATCTCATCCCCCCAGGGGAACTCGCTGGGCATGCCAAGGAACATCTCCTCCAGCAGCTTAATCCACAAGCTTTTCTGAAGAGTGTCCAGACCAAACAGTTCTTTCCCAGCTGTGGAGAAAAGAGGCAACAGCAATCAACTCTGTCCACCACAGCCAGCCCCACAACATTCCCAGAGGTCAGAGGCCTCTCCAAAGAACCACCTCACAACACTGACCATTGTTGTGCCTTTTAAAAATTATTTCACCCATCCTGTACTTCTGGAAGTATCCACAGGGACTGAGCAAACCGTGACATGAAAATGAAGAATGATGAATATCACACAGCTCATTAAATCTGCTTCCCACTGGTTGGAAATTCTCCTCTTAAAAAGTGAAAGCAGATCTGAGCTTGTACACACATCATCTGCCCCACTTGTTTAATCCCCAAGTCAGGCTGGAAATCCTACTTGACTTTCAGAGCAAAGTTTCTAAAAAGAGGGCTGTTTCTTTATGCCTGCTGCAGAGTTTGCCCAGTCTTCATTGGAAGTCCATTGCTTCCTCAAAGTGGATGGCAAAGGACTCCAAACAGCCCTTTTTAGGTGCTGTTTGTTTTTAGGTGCAGTTATGTTACTGGACACAGTATTCCAGCTGTAGTTTCATGCATAATTTTAATACAGAATTAGAATTCATTCTCATTAGGGTCCAAAGACAAGTAGCTTTGTCTGGAGACTTCTACCAGGAAAAACCTTTGTGCTGCTGTGCTTGCAAACCAACAGCTATGTATCATTTTCCCGAGGAAGAGATGTATCAGCATTCAGTAATGCTACAAATCTGTACATTTCTAAGGCAAATGAAGTGCCTCGCAGAAACCTTCTGGGCCCTGAAAACCACCAGAGGAAGCTATCAAAAGGCCATACCTTGGGGGTCGCTGAAGAGTGAGAACTCAGCATCAATGGCACTTCGGGGAAAGGAAGGCAAGCGGAGGAGGTCTTCCTGAAGCATAGATACATGGGACTGCTTGTGGGCAGTAGGGATTTTCTGTGTCAGGGATATGAGGAACAACACCCGCCCCACCTCTTCTAGCTTGCGGGTGAACACCTGAGAGATAAAAAGAGACAAAGATTAGAATCAGTCTGATCAAAAACTTCTTTACAATGTATATGCACTATTCTAGGTTAGCTTCCATGGCTTTCTCTGATGGGAGGGATGCTGCACTCATAGCCCAGAGAAAACTGTTGAAATTCACAGGGTTAGTGCTGCACCTTTCTGCTAGAATTTGTGTGACCACTGTTATTCAGCCCAGCTCCGCAAAGATGGATCATGTTTGTAAAAGAGGTTTCAACACTTTCTATTTCAGCCTTGTGGAGGAGCCCGAGTGGTTGTTAAACACTTTGCAGATGTGCCATGTGGTCTTTTGTAGATTAATGTAAGCTTTGCCAGTGTGAGACCCAAGGCAGTCAGAGGCCAACCAACGCCAAACTGAAAGCCAAACAGTTACAGTTGCTCTCTGCAAGGTCTTAGACTATAGTCAACATGAGGTTGGAATTGTTATCTTCCTTCTGAATTGAGGCTGGCTCATGTCTGGCAACAGAAAGTGTATGTATAGTTGCAAAAGAAAAGTCATAAAACAAAGCAGAGCAGATTGGGAGTTACTGCAAATGAGCAAAGTCCTGCTGACTTCAGTTTATTGCTTCTGGTTTACACCAGCTGGGAAACTGAGATCCATTTACCAGCTTCCTTTGAACTTCTGACTGGTAGAACTAGTCAAGCTAGCTATTTTATTTTGATGCTAAAAGTAACCATAAGGCAGTGATACTCAATAGTAGAAGCAACTGTCTTCAGAAGCAGTTTTGAGACAGCTCTTAACTACTGGGATGAAGCCAAAACGTGAAGCATGTGGCTTAACATGTGACAAAGCTCAGCTTCCCACGTCCTGCAGTTGCTGTCACCTTGCTCTGAAGTACACCCATTTTAGAATTCGGTGCTCAAGCAATCAACAGCAAAGAAAGTACTGTTCCATGGATTGCTGTTCTGTGCATAGACTCTACAGTGCTGTTTTCTTTGCTGAAGTTGGATGTTGTCCAGCAACTTCTTGCATGACTTCAGAGAGGCTGGTAGATGCTTGATTTTAAGTTTTGCCTTAGAAATATTTTGGCCTCCAAGTACTTTAAACAGAAAAATGGGGACTGTAAAATAACACCCTGACAAAACTGGATTGGCCATTTTAATATTTTGGGGTCACGCAGGACATATCAAACTCATTTATTTGATATGTGGGACACATGTCCTAGAACCATAGAGAGAATAATTTCTGCCAGAGAAGCAATCAAAATGATTCCAAGTAATTTCAGATTTTTATAGACTTTCTACTGACAGATGCAGCACATGAAATATTTCCCTATTCTGTATCATACACTTATGAGACAGCATTAACTATATTCTCCATTTAGCTGCTAGTCTCTCTTAAGCAGCTTTATAGCTGCTTTTTGGAACCATTCCTGATATTTTCCTGTCTCTGCACTCAACTCTGCACACTGCCAGGGACACAACTACAGTAGCTGCTTTTTGGCTAGAATACTACAACTGTTAATATCAAACTCATACAGTTTAACCATATTCCCCCTCCTTTTTATTCCGGCTTATTATCATCCTTTGCAGATACAGCTAGAGCAACTTTCCTCTAAACACTCAACCCTGGGCTACTGAGACAAATTTGCTTTTGTGGAAAACAGAGCATGTGGCTTCTCTGGGTAGAGTGAGCTCAATACCATTGTTTTACTGTCTAAAGCAATGATACTTGTAGGGATTTGCAGCACATTGAAGGCAACACCCTGCCACTTAAATTAGAATTTAATTCCTAAGGGAGAACTCCTGGAGCTGCAGAGCATTAGGCAAGATTGGAAAAATGAACAGGTCATGAGGCTGGAAGATATTGAGGACAGTGCTTTTCTGAGAGCAGATATTCCCCTGACAAAACAATTGCTACTGTTGTGCCTCTGGGGGTGGCTATGGTAAAAGTCTAGCATCTGAGAGCGGGGTGAGGAAGAGAATGCAGGTAACATTCTCTACAGTGAGAGGACAGAGAAGTTCGAACAGATAATTCCTGCTCCACAGCCAGATGGACTTGCAAAGAAAAGGTTTTAAATGTGTTCCTAAAGAGCCAGAGGTCATGTTAAAGAAAGGAATAAGCAACTTCTGAAGCTAAGGCAACTAAAGCTCTTCTGGTCAAGTGTAGGAGAATACAAAATGATACACCTAAAAGAAGTTGGTTGGAGAGAGCAGGATGGAATTCACACTGCATTGACTCTTCTTAAAATACCATACACCTGTCCAGTGGCACCAGGGCAGACTTCATGCCAATTGCTACTTCTCCAGCAAAGCCCTCTATCTGCATGCAGCATGAGTGAAGGCCTTAAAAGGGAAAAGAAAGCTTTATTTACAGGGTTTGTTTCTGGGCAGAGGTGTTTGGTGACAGTAAGATACCTGCTTCTGAATGAGCTCTTGACCCTTTTCTGGATGCATCTGCACCAGGTTGAGCTGGGGAGAAACTGACCTCCGGAAAGGATAAATGTCACGGACGTAGGTCTGCCAGGAAAGGAAACAAGTGCATTTTAAACAAATGTAATTGGAACAGCATCACTCAACAGGATGCAACAAAAAGCCCTTCAGCCCTTTCTGAAGCTTTTGAGTAGGGGCTTTCAGGCAGTGTCAGGCATCATGGAAGAGCATAAAGAGAAGAGAAATTTGCTCTTTTCTAAGAAAACTAGACATTAATGACTTAATGACATAAGAGCAGGGGACTCCGCTTCTGCCAGTTCCCTCTGTCAAACTCCAATCTTTCACCACACACAACAAAACACCCAAGATGTTGGTGCCCACAGGACAGAATTCTGTCTGTTTATGGGCTGCTTGTTCTCCTTTAGATAACTCTGATGTCTAAAAAGGGACAAGATGGAAAGAACCAAGGCACCTGGGCCTGACCTTTGCCTTACCTTGTTGTAATGAATAAGATTCCATCGCTTATCCATTAAAAAGTAATGAGAAGACTGTGTTTCAGGTATGTTAAAAAACTCCAAACACTCCTGAAGTGGAAGAAAGAAAAACATTCTGTTACTTATTAGCTGCTTGTCTAGGACCATAACATCCAAAAGAATATCCAGCTAATAATGTGTAAAGGTACAGACCTGCATGCCTTAGTCAGGCTGGTACACTCTTCTGCCATTTATTCCTAATTTATTTTTTTAATCATAAAGTATATGAATATGTTCATGATAGTCAAGGCATGCTGACATCACAGTCCTGAAGACTGGTTACTTACTTCAATGTCTTCATATCGCACATATGTGTCTGGCTATATAAGCCACATGGGTATTGTGGCTTCCATGTCCACACTATGTATTTATCAAACTTTAATGATAGGTGATGTACAGAGACACCAAAGTTCCAGTCCTTCAAAGCACTGAGATGTGTGATTCCCATTAAAATTTAACATAGTTGCACAAACCAAAGGCTTTTACGAATCTGTTTCCTGTGGGGCTCAGTTAAGGCCATGCAGGAAATCTTTGGCACAAGGAGGAACTGATCTCACAACTCCTAGATCTCAAGATATCATGATGGCCACTGAACCATTATTTCCGCTCTAATCTTGATCATACTTCTTAGTCTTTAGTGTTGATAAAACCAAACATTTAAATTATGTATGTATTTATCCAAAGGACAGTACACAGCAAATACTAAACAAACTGCAGTGTCTTCAAATGTAGTTGCATTTGTGGGGTTCTGGCTGTCTGTAAGGTCAGGGCATTTCTATTATCCTTTAATATGGGATACTGTTTCTTGCAGCCTAGCTCTCCGCATACAGAGACAGAAATGCCTGTCACAGCAAAACTTCTCTCCCCCACACTGAAACAGAACAATTGGGCAGGATGTATTGCTGGCATAGAGGTATGGCAGGTAAATGCACTATTAAGCAGCTTGTCCAGTTCAAAAACTCACTCCTACCTTCAGAAGAGCCTCAAACTGTGTGTCCTCATGGACTGGTAACTGAGTTGGGATGTCACATTCATTCTGTCCATGCACGACAAGGGTCTTTGTGCCTAAAGGAAGAAAAGCAGTTGCGTTCTCCCTGGCCTCTTTAATTAACTCAATTTCAAAAGACTGCCCATGGAGGAAAATTGATAGTTAAAATTCATTTCTGGGCGGACAGACAATGCCAGTCCTGTCTGGAATCCATTATGTAGTGTTAGCATAGTCTCACACTTTCACTGTTAATGAGAAATCGATCTGTTCCTAAAGGACTGAGCTGGCTTTAGCAGCAACTGTCACTCTAAGGAAGTAACAAACCTAAAAGGTCAAATCTGGGTTTTGGCAAGATATCTCTTGCCTGACTCATGACGTCCTAGGCTGACAACATGCTTTTCTTGGGCTCTCTCGAGACTTAAATGAGAAATTGCATCAAATCAAACTGAATCTGAATAGTAGAGTCTTACAATGATCATCCTGCCAGCCTTTCACAGCCCAACTGGCACAAAGCTCTGGGTTGAAAAGACTGCTCTAATTCACATTTTGTTTGCTTCTTTGAGAGCTCTTAAAGCAGCTTTCTGAATCTCAGGGAATTAGAGGTGGAATTTACTGACCGCATCCTCAACTCAAGGAAAACTAACTTGGAATGTGCAGCCATTTGTAGCAGATCTTTTTCTGATCCAGTTCTGATGGATCTCATTTTCGGTAGAGGGGGTCATGAACTTGGAAGTGAAGTAGATTTAAAGACTCATTTCTTATACCTGGCATTGAGGCAGTCACCAGCAGCTTCACTTCACATTGTTCCTTCTTCATAGTCTGTTTGAGATCCTTGAAGAACAGCCCTTCTACATAACCTACCACTTCCCAAAGGAAGGTAAGTGTGGCAGAAATGGCATCCATGCCCCATTCACACGGAGTGCGTACAAAATACATGATCAGTCCTACCTGCAGGTAATAAGTAAGAGGAGTATCAGGTTATACACACTCTTCACTGTGCAGAGCATAGTATAAACACTGAACAAGAATAATGTTGTTCTACCTTTCTTCACTGAGAGCGATAAACTCATTAAACTTGCATCCTGAAAGTTTATACATGCTACAGAACAATCTTCCTATACTATTCTTCCTTTTTCTGGAGAGAATGAGGGGTGGGGGCAAAAAGTACTTTTGCAGCCCAGCCTTAAAAGCCATAGCAGATGAGGAAAAGGGAGAGCCTCTGTAGTAAGAGAATTCCTACGCCTTCTGCTCTCATGTGCTGCCACACAAACAACTCACAAACAACAGAGGGCTCCTACAGTAGCATACATCTTGTCTCTTTTTTCGTCTCCTAACTGAAAGAACTGCAGCAAATGCATTTTCCACAGTGTAGAAAGAAGCCACTAGATTTGATCCAATAGGACTGTCCAAGAGCAAAGGACTTTTGAATCAAAATTAAGTAAAATAAAGGTTTGTGGCACTGGGATCCTTCTATTGGGCTACAACTCATTGTCCCTGGTTCAATTCAGAAATCCATGACAGGTTGCTTAGGGATTTAATAAAAAGTTAAAGGTTCCTTTTCCTCTTCCTAGAAGGAATGAAAGGCTGGTGTAAGCTTGGTGACTTGCACCCACAGCCAGAAGCAGATATGAGCTATAAAGGAAGAGTTAAGAGCATTTATTTCCTTGCAGATTGTGACATTAACCTCTTAGGATACACATAGGCAGAGGTGAGACTCTGGGCTGCACAGTGGACCCACAAGCTACTCACCAAGTAGTTAAAGAGGATATGAGATGTCTGGGCAGGGAAGTCTCCAATGTTCAGCAAAAGCTTCCTTAACATATACATCAGCTCATCCTGGAAGAAGAGCAAATGGTTTTTCTTTCCTTCACAAAATGGAGATTGGATTTCTCCCTTTTGTCCTCCCTGGTGTTGTTTATTCCCATTGTTCCATACTCCCTTGTTCAGCTCTGGTACATGAAGCAGAACTATATGCTTGTGACTGCTCCCACATTTCCCCAAACAAGGTTCAGGGCACGGCACCCAGGTAAATGTCTGTCTTTTTTTTATCTGAGACAGGTCAATACCTCCTATTGCAATTTGTACTGACTCTAGCATCCTGATTCTGCACTCCTCTCCCTGTGATAACCCCTGTGTGGCTTATCAGAACAAATGACTACCTAGATGACCTGTGAAAGTTAGTTCAGCTCAAGTCAATAGCTGTGGCTGCTGGGTAGGAGGGCAGAACCTTATTTTTCTTCCTTTAGAGGCTGCCTGCTTTAATGTAGACAAATACATTTCTTATGGTTGGAAAGGGGTGTAGAGGGGAAGGCATCTTACTGTCAGCTAAGGACAGACATATTGTATCATAAATTTATTCTGTGGTCCTCATCTTCTTAACCCACAGCAGATTTGAGCTAGTGTTATGGGCATGAATATGCATAGGAAAACCCATGCCAATGGGTTTTTTACACCTCCTGAAAGCTTCCAAGGAAATACACCTGTCCTCTGTGTTCTGTACTCATGGTTGCAGTAGGGCAATGAAGAGACAGTAAAACAGCAGACTATGATAGCTCAGAGGCCTCTGAGGCTGGACAATGTATAGCTCCCTTCTCAAAGATACTTAACAAACAAAAGCGACTCTCTGAACTGTAATCAGTCCTTAGGTAGTGGCTTGGAAGATGAGGACAGTTATATTATTGATATTGTAACAGTAAGCATGTACTTGAGAAGGTGGTACGGAGAGTCTCACTGCCTTTCATCCAGTCAAAACTGGTATGCCTTTGTTCTATAGAGCTTAGCCATGGCACTAGAAAGTGGTCTAATAAGCCAAGGAGAGACAAGGCCACCCCCACCTTCAAAGAAATCTGAACAGAGTGGCATGGGTGGAGGCAATATTGCCTGTGTTAGGTAGAAAGGCTTGTGCTTCACTAAGCATCTGTTCAAAGCTTGGCTTAGAGCAAGTCAGATCCTTAGTGGTGGTAAATAGCTATGTCCCGTTTACATCAATGGACAGAGATTGAAACCAACAGATGATACAGCCTAAAAGACTTTAAGCTATATTATAATAGCAAATGATGTTCTCCAGTGATGCCCAGAGAGTGATTCTGCTTGCAGCTGTGCTCTACTGCCCTAAGCAATACATACACTCACTGGGGAGAGGAAGAGTTTACCTGTCGGTTGCTGATTGTGAGCTTCTCAAGGAAATGGCGCAGAACTGTAGAGGGGTCTTCAATTAAGCAGTTCCACAGGACCTGCTGAGCAACAGCGCTTACTGTAAACCAGACAGAAAACAAGGTCAGAACCATCTCCCTTGGAAAAGCCTCAAACTTGTACACTTAGATGCAAATGTTCTTAACCTTCTACCTCAATTCTCATGTTTTGTACAGGTGTACATGTACACAGGACCCTCTTTGAGGCACGAGGATTCCTGGTCACCAGTGTACTCATCTCAAGCAATAATAACAGGTCTAATATTTGAACCTTTCTTAACTACTAGTGATATGACAGGAAGCACTTCACCACTGTTGTCAGAGGAATAATAAAGAAATAACTATTTGGATTCATAACTCCAGATGGTCAAATCTGGCAATTAAAAACCCCATAATTTCATGTACATTTTTGTTCATGCATAGAAGTTCAATTTCATGGTGATTCATTGATTTTATCTGGTATTGGTGAACAGTACTAGACAGTCAGCAGGGAATTGTGTTGATGATCAACTCCCCAAAGTGTAACTAATTGCAATCCTCTGAAGATTAACAACAGAGAATTATTCATTATTTTGTTTTCAGTACTCAGTTCCTGATCACAAAATGACACGAACATTATTTAAGTGGCTGACTACATCCACCCAAAACTGAATACAAACTGTAACAGAAAGTTAAATGTGCAATTAGCTGATATGATGAGTGATGAGAAAGGAAGGAAGGGCAACAGTCCACCATCTATAAACATTTTAGAGAAAGAAGTACAGAAAAATGCATTATTTCTTTACAAATACATCACAGACCATAACCAAAATGTTCAAACTGTATATAGGTGGCTTTCCATTTGTCATAGGATCAAAGAAATGTTGGTGGGAATAGACCTCTGGTGGTCTCTAGTCCAAGCCCTGCTTGAAGCAGGGCTGTCACCAGCACCAGATTATGTCAACCATGGCTTTGACTAGCCAAGGCTCGATAACTTCTGTGGATAAAGAATCCACAGAAATTGCACTATGCTTCTGGTCATGAAGTTCCTTCCAAATATCTAACCTAAACATCCCAAGTTGTAACCTCTAAGTTAGAGTTCTTCTAATTGTGTTTTCTTTTTATCACACAAAACAAACCCAGCTTCTGCAATTGCTACTCATAGAACATCTGTTTTAGGCCTCTTACCATCTCTGTATTCCCCTGCTAGACCCTTTTCAGCTTCTCAACATCCTTCTTCAATCAGGGGCTTTTTTAGGGCCCCAAAAGAGCAAAAAACCCTCAAAACCAAACACAAATCATGGAGAAAAAAAGGAAAAACCCTAAAAAGTCATATTTCTGTTGTGAACCTACTTGCAAATAGTTTGTGAAGATTTAAGAGATTATTCATTAACTTTTAAACAAACATATACTTATAACAATATATAGCACATAATACTTCTAGGAAGCATGAACTATGAGCAAATAGAAGGTTGTGTTACACCTCTTGTCCACTTTAGTTAGGGCACCTAACAAATGTAAACCATTGTTCAAAGTGCAGGCAGGTTCTGCCACCCTTGAGCAAGAATCCCTTGAAGTTTAATTTCTGTCAGTACCAGCTACTCCATCCTCCCGGACTTCTCCATCTTCCATCAGATGGACAATAGGGAGCACTGCTGCACAGATGCATGCTGGAAACACAGCTTGAGGCGGTTGTGGCACATGATGGTTTGGAGTATGCTCTGTAGTGTGTTCTTCATCTGGAGCAGTAAGAAGAGTAGAAGGTAAGTGTTGGTGAATAAGCTGTGGTATTATCCAGGCAGGTTAGATAAACATTTATGTTAGATGCTGTACAAACAGAAAAAAATGACAGGCTGGCTGATCACTGTGCAAGCACGGCAGGTTTACTGCTATCTCCAAGAAGAAACTGAGGCTCCAGACAACTTATTGATCAATAATTTTCATTGTAAATATATATTTTTTTCAATTTACATTTCTTTTCTTGTAGGGAACCCATTTACTTTTTGATGAAATCCCATTTCATTAGCATTTTTCAGCTAGAGTGCTCTCCATGGCACTACTTGCTAAATGAAACAAGAGAGGTAAGGGAAGACATTGTGACAGCAGGGGTGAATAAAATAATGCAGGGTAGTAATTTATTATGAAGTGGCTCAAGTCTGGGAATACATTCACCAAAAGAAAATGCCACCAGCTTTATAGGTCAACAAGAAAGGCTTCCAGTGAATGAAATCCTAGGAAAGGATATTCCAAAGTGAAGTCAACCCACCTTCTGCACTGACTGCTGACCGCACTGACCAGACCGAGCCACGGCGGAAAGAATAGTTCCTATGAGATGTACTGGAGGTGCAGGAAGGACTCACAGAGAGGCGGCGGGAGGCCAGGTTGGCAACTTCTTCTACTGACAAAGAGAACAGGAAATGTCAATCCAGATCTAACTGACAGACTTAAGGGGACTTTCTGAAGGATAGCACTTAAAACCAAACTGGAACATTGACAATTCAACTCAGATAACATTCAAAAGGCACAATTTAAAATCCATAAAGATCAGTCAGATAGATAACTCGCTCATGCTTTGGGAACCAGCAGAGCATCGTTCCATAAGAGTGTTCAGTGCTTTGGTGAGTCACGTTGTAACTGAGTCAGCTCTATACTTCTTTTCATCTACATCCCGTTAACCAGCATGGTTGCTGGTGCTTCGTTTTTCCTAATAACTGGGATTTACGTTCACAGATTTCCCAATATCTGTTTAGATCTGAACATCACTGTACTCACCTAATGGCACATACCTTGGAAGGTCTTTAATGAAATCTCTGTGCTCCGTTAGCCTGGACCAATGAAAATCCTCACCCAAAGACTAAGACTTATGCTGCGTAACTCTGGCCATCTGAAAGTTTGGCACCGAGGTTGACCTGGTCATCTAGGCTCCCCCACTAGTCACCATAAAGGCAGAAAACTCCAGGGGCAATTCAGCCTATCCTAAGCTACCTATCTTTAAACAGATACTGCCAAAGGGTGATTCCTCCTACCCTTTACTTATTAAAGTTAGGAAAGACAAATTTAATTCCTACTGTCGCATATTCTCATTGTGTTAAATCCTGCAAGATGCTGGGGGCTTTGGGATGTTAAATGCTAGTAAGTTCCACTGAAGTTGCAGGGAGAGGGGTAAGGGGCTCCAGGTCACACAGTCAGCACTCAACACATCCAAGGTTTTGTGTTTTTCTTGCGTTAATTTTAATTACACTTTTTCTCCATGACTTGGACTCTTCAAAAAATGGATGTGGTTGTGACTTTCCTAACACTAAGAATCAGCGTTCCTAGACATCACACCCCTAAGCAGTGCTTTATGTTGGTGGCAGGTACTCTCAGGTTCCTGGAATGCAGTTCCTGGCCCTGGAGCACACCTTCTTCTTCCTGCTCTGAGCTTGGTGTGCAGGATGGCTCGTAGCAGGCTTCCTGAGTGATGGGGATGGCAGTGATGAGACTGGCTTCCCTGCCCAGGCGTTTCTTCTCTTCCTCCTGCTGCAGGTTCTTCAGGATGTGCTCCGCTCGCTGATGGGAACGTGACACAGCTCTGGCTGAAAATGACTTCTGTCAGGAAGAAAAGAGAAAAAACACAGCCTGAAGCTGTTAGTTAAGATGCACACATCTTGCATTTTCTGCAAGAGACCTCTGACATTCAGCAACTGAGTTTCTAAATACAAATCAGACTAGTGCTAGCTGAACAGAGATTCACCAGGACACTCCTCTCAGAGCTATGTCTACAATAAGCCTTGGTGCAGACTTATCCCAAGAGATGCCACATGAACAAATGCAGAGAAAATGGGCTGTTAGGCAGCTCAAGTGAACTAATCTTCTCTCAGAGAGAGAACAGCCCTGTGCTCCCGAGATCTGAGTTACTGTCTCTCACAGGGATATGATACATAGTACAGTACCTCAGTGAACAAAGATAAAAGCTTTAGGTCCATGTAGAAAATGCTGTGTGCCCTACACGGACTGTGTCCTAGATTTTTCCCAGCTGAGGAAGACAAGAAAACTCAGAGTTCAGTCCACATCTTTTGGCTTTAGCTTCCCCCATGCGACTACAGAGAAAAAACAATGCTTACTCTAGCAATGTCTCTGCTTACCGACTGATCTTCATTTATGGGATCTTGCACACTCCCGCTGCACTGAGGGACCCAGGGCGGGTCAAACATTGGCACAGATGGCATCCCCAGGACAGGAGAAGGCAGAGTGAAGTTTATGCTTGGAGGAGGGATCTAAACAAAAACATTAAAGACATTTTATTAAGACTACTATTAATGTCTGTACTGTTAATTAAACATGAGTACAAGTACCAAAGACATTGATTACCTCTGCATTTTTTCCCAACTCCATATCTCACTCCACTGAACACCATGTATGACACACATTTCTTTCTTCCTCTGATGTCTTCTCTGATCTGTGTTCCCATTATACTCTCCCCATTTTATACAGGAGTTCTACACATCACCTTCCCCACTAGTGTGACTTACATGACCATTTTTTTCTCTAAACAGATTTCCAGGCAATTTCATGGCAGCATGTCATTACACATCTATCTCACAAGACAAGTTGTAAATGGCAACATTGTGCTTCATGTGTCCTATCTACCTTAAAGATCTGCTGTGCTCCCTCTTCCATCCTTGGCCAGACTTGATACCTAAACCTCCAGAGTGTGTGAAACTTGAGAATGGCATTCAGTCTCTGCACTGTCTCTGGGTGATGAAATTCGGACATCAGCATGTCAGAAACGGCCTCTGGCACTTTCACAGCACACAGCAGGAACATGGCAGCTGCAAGGAGAGAACATCTGATTATCTGTTTTCCTTAATAATCTGTCTATTTGGCAGAGAAAAACTGCAGCTGTACAACCCCCCACCAAAAGAAACCTAATCTTGGCTCTAGAAATTAGATCAGCAGTCTACCAGACCTAGTGAAAATCATACTGCTTCATGAAACCAAGCACGTGTGATTTCACCTTTTGGAGCCACACAGCATTATGTGTGATGCTTGTAAAAGGTTGTGGAAAATCTGCTTTTAAAATAAAACACAGCTTTGTCCTTCTTGATAAAACCTCAGTCATGACTGGTTTAAAATAAGAAGCATCTCTTGAAGTAACAGGACTAATTCAGTTTGAGTTTGGTTCATTTCCAAGTGATTCCTGTGATGATTAATAAAGGCTGATTTGACAGAAGCTCAGCTTTCCCCTCAGAGCAGGAAGCAATGCCTCAGTAGAGGTCTCATCTGTCTGTTTTAATGGATGAACCAAAAAAGAAAGGTTCTTAGTTAAACAGGTGCCGTGCAATGATCACAATCTGCCTCCAAGAGAAAACGGAGTTGCTGTGAATGGTGAGACAAAGGACCAGACCACAATGGAAAACAGCACAATAGAAGTTGAGCTGGCCCATAGTTTTAATGAACCACATCTGAACATAAAGGGACATAGTCCAACTCCATACAATGGAGGCCAATTAATTTATATGGGTATCTGAGAGGCACTGCAGTGTTGCTGCGGATTCAGTTAGCGAGTCCGTGGCTTCTTTGACCAGTAGGTCACCACAGATCACCAGAGACTGCTTCTCTAGATTTGGTGGCTGTTCCTCCACCGTAGAAAGAGGACGTTTGCCATCGTGTTTGCCTCAGCTCTTATTCAGAAGGTGCCAGCCATGAGAGCTGTGCTGATGGGAGGCAGTCCCAATATCTGTAGAAAAACAAGGCTGCTTTTTGACTGCCTAGGCCCTGCCTTGCATTGCGAAGGCTCCCATTCCTGATCCAAAGTCCTGCCGCAAATCTGTAGGGACCCTTCTGTTTCACCAGCTCAGAGAACCTTCTAATCTTTAGTGTTTTCAATGTAACTATGTCAACTCTTAGTAGGACTAAGTGTGAGCTCATACTGAAGTAACCAAAAAAAGAAATACAGCCTTGGGGTCAGTAGATGGTGCTGCTGTACACCAACACAGGAGTTCATGAACGTAATTTATGCTGGGGCTGGAATCACTCTTGCTACTAAAAAAGCTACTACAGACCCTCAAACGAGTTTTAATCCTCCTTTTGCAAAGGGGAGAAGGAGAAAGATGTATCTCAGAGGCTGCTCCTCCTCGGGAAGACTGGCAAAGCTTTGTTCCCTTCCCTGTGAGCGAGCCACTGTAAGTTTTTGGTAAGAGAGAAAGCATATCCACAATTACTTCCCCAGAAGGGGACTTCAAGTGCATTTGAGTGCAGTTACAGGCACGTTGTTTCTTTTCTTTGTTTTGCTCCTGTCTCCTTCTGTCTGCACATTTAGCCTGGGAAAGGCAAAGGTGAAGGGGAAAGTGCAGAGAAGACCTGCGAGTTGAAGTGCACTGTGCACTGGTGGAGCAGATGCAAAGCAAGGGAAGCAGAACTGGAGAAGAACATGAGATGTGGACTCAAACAATGGACTTCGGGACAGAATTCATTGCCAGCTGTGGAAAATGAAGGACTGGTGAGCTAGATCAAAGTGTGGCAAAAAGGGGAGAGGTGTCTGAGGAACACTTCAAAACTCTTGCATTGTCAGCAGCTTTTGATAAAGTGCCCATAATTTAATCAAGAACACCTGTGAAAGCTCCCTTAGGTGTGAGAATCTGGGGAAGATGGCGATCTCTAAGCCATTTCATTGGGCGCCAGGGGAAGAGAAAGGCAGAATTTAAAAGTTTTGTGAGACTGGCTTAGAAATTTGATTGCTTTAATTTTTATGCTTTGTTTAAGCAATTTGTGTGTTGTGTGTGAGGGATGTTCACATATTCTAGGGTTGTGGCTCATGATTTCTGAACATCTGGCATTAGCACACACTGGCTATGAGCATTTGGACAGGACACTAAGACTAGAAGGTACCTCCTGAGTAATATCATCTAACCCCTTTCATAAACGCTGAAATCCGAGTGCATTTGCTCTCTTTTGGGGTGGTTCAAAATCTGTTTTCAAGAAGTCGTAAAGAGTTCATACTTATGCTACTATGGCTTAAATAATTCTTCCTCCTTGCCTGGTCTGTTATATTTATGGAGAGCAAGAATATCCCCTCCCAGTTTTCACCTGAGAGGGGATAAATATCCTTATCATATAGGCTCTTCATTCTGCCTCATGTCCTAACAGTCTTTTATTGTACCTGTCCCATGTAAATGTCTCTTTCTTCAGTGACCAAAATTGTGCTGTGTTCTAGGTAATTATACAGTGTGCTTTACAATAGCATTAGTACTTTGAATCTCTAACGAAATAGGCTTCTGACAGATCCTGACTGTGTTTATAGTTTCCACAGATTAATTCTACTCGGCAAGCCAGTCATCTTCTGATATACTCTGAATTCCCCCAAACCTCTATCAGATCCATGGGAGAAGATCCAAGCTCATAACAGAGCAATTCTCATTAATCTGCAAGGACACAATCTTACACTTTGTAGTAATAAATTTCATCCCATGTCTGGAATTCCTTTTTCAGGGTAATACTCTCACAGGTATATGAAGTTCTATTCTTCTCTGTCTTAAAGATGCCTGTCAATTATGTGTCATCACCAAATGTCATCTGCACAATTTAATACTAAGTGAAAATGGAAAATTTACATAAATACCATACCACAAGACTACTTATTGAGCAATGCTGCTGTGTCCATGCAACATGAGACTTCTCCTTTGAGAGAAGCTATGACAATTCCACTCTCAGTGCCTTTCTCAGTTTTTGTGTTAGCCCTCAACTGGTACTAACAATTTCCATGAGGCAACGTACAAAAACCTTTAGTAAACTCCGGACAGATTAAATCCCTGTGTTTCCTCTGCCTAGAAACCCAGATAAACATAAATACTAATTTTGATGCTCTCTAATCATTCACAACAGCCAGGGTCTGACAGATGGCTTTTCTGATCCTTCTGACTACCTCTTTGGCACAAAGCACAAAAACACATGAAGGTCTATGAAAATTAAACAGCTGCCAAGAAAACCTTGGTGTCATTAATACTCCTACACTACAACGGGCTCTTGCAAAGCGCTGTGATGTACTGTGAGTTGTGCAGCCAGGGTAGCCATATGAAGTGGTTTTGTTCTCTTACCTGCTGCTCCAGCCATGTGCTCATCCACGCTGAGCAAGAGCTCCCACGCTGCTGGCTGGATGTCCCCATACATCTCTTCTGTGAGGATAGGAGCTGCCTTGATTAGCAGTGACAAAGGTGCAGGGGAGAGGCTCATTACCTGCAAAAGAACAAGCCATGCCTTGCAACTGAACTGCGCAAACTATCCACAGTGAACAACACACTCAGTAATTCTCCCCAAGTTTTGGTCTGCAGATTACCCACTGATAACTTCTAGTTTCAGCCATTTCAGGTAATGCTCCATAGAAGAATGTTTCTACACTTAAAGAGCAGCATTAGAAAACTAGTTCCTTGAGTCTGTTGCTAGTCACTCATGTCACAAACACACTGATAAAGAGGACAAAAGGAAAGACAAACTCTCCCAAGGTGGTGTATAAACAGTGACACAGATCCATTAAAATCTCATGGACTGACAAGAACAGGCCTGTGAAGAGCCTGATGCTTCTTCAGGAACACTGAACAAGAAAGAACAAAGGGAAACTAATGCTGTAAACTGACAGGTTGTATTTAAATACATTTCTGAATTTTTAATATATTTTTTTAATTTTAATTTTTTTGTGTCCCCAGTTTTGATGCATGTGTCGCTAGGGGAAGGAGCTACATGGTTAAAGGATTATTTGACAGGGTTACCTTACGAGGCTTAAATTTAGCATTACTCAACTGGGGAAAACATGCAGGGCTGAAGTAACTGAGATTCAAAAACAACAGTTCTTCCCACAGGCTTAGAGATCCATTTTCTTTCTTCTTGCAGTCTAACCTGACACCTATGTATCAGCATCCCTAACTCGCATATGGCCTAGTCAGTACCTGGTGTCTGATATATTTTAACATTCCAGAGTCCTTCTTGCCTTCCAAGTTGATATCAATCACTCTCTTTTTTAGAGAAGGAGTTCTCAAGCATGACTTGTCTGAGCACTGAAAGGAAAAAAAAAAAGAAAGTGGAATTCACACTTAGATTTCCCAAAATGTGGAAAGGGAGGAGATAACATACAAGAGGAAGCTGTAGCACAATGCCTTCTCCTGTGCTGGCAACAGGCCTCGTATCAGTGAGATGGCATATCTCATCCCATTTCCTTCTCTTTTTAACAGGGCTTTTCCCAATAAAAACTTAAGGCAGAAGCCAGTAAACCAAATGAGGAAATGAATGTGCTCTGTGTAATCTTCGCAGGTGGCACACCCACGTATTTCAGAACAGAACTTTAAGCAGATTAGAGGTAAAAAGACTAGAGCTTTCCTCTAAAAAATTAACAACCGAAATGTTTAGTGTGCACGACGCTGTTCTCTTTCAGCTACATTTATCTTCTCTTCTTCCTCAGAAAGCGTAAGTGACAACACATTTCAGGACTTGAGCTCACACCTGTCTGAGAGTTGTCCCTAGCAGACTGCCAAGGCCAGTGATAATGACAAGTCTGTTTTATGTTCTTCATTCACAACACCAGAGACTTTTCCCAGAATGCTATGTTGCCACAGACTCTTCTCCTCAAGCTAGTACCCTGCTGATTAACACATGGATTCTTGTTTATCTGAGAGCTCACGAGCCCCACAGAGCACATAGCCAGGTCTGCACATAACTGTTACCTCCAATCTTTCATTCTGCAAGCTGTGAGAATAGAAGAGAGGTTCCTCTGGAACCCAGATACATGTGGAAATGGTGCCCATGCAGTCAGAGAATGACAACACTTGAAGAATACCAAAGCATGAGGAACTGGGATGAAAAGTCTACTGTTACATAAAGTTCAAAAGATAACAATTGCTCTCCTGCAGTGAGGTCTGTACAAACACCGTGCATGTGTTTGTAGGCAACCTTATTGTCCCCCAACCTCTTTTTTCCTTACTGTTGCTTAAATGCTTTGATGGATGATGAAATGTGTATCACTTTGCCTTGCAATTCAAAGGTGGAGATGAAACAACACACAGTAATGCACGGTGTTCTTTTGCTACCTTTCATGAACGCTGCCAGCTGCTCACCTCAAGCCTGCTTTCTGTAGCAGAAATGACTCCCTCTCTTCCTAAATGAGTAAGTGATCCACTGCTTTTCTGTGCCAGAGGAAATGTATGGGGTTACAGTTTCCAGGAAAGCAGAATAATTAGCTGTTGTTTTATCTACTCTCTGCTCTATTCCATACAAATATCATTCAATTTTCTAACTTGATATGAAACAAACAATCTGCTGGTTGATGAAGAAACATGAACTTGTCTCTTACTCCTTCATTTTCCACCTGCAGGGACAATAGCTTCTTTACCCAACTGAAATCTTGATGGGAGTTTCATTAACACTTTTGTTTTCAATGTTAAAGTAGTTGAATGACTCTGCCATTACAAGTATTCAGAATACCTGTAGTCTGCCTGGTGTGATCAGGAGTATGAAAGTATTAACCAACTGTTGACATAATTCAGCTGGTACCTGGGTGGGCACTTTACTGAAAGCAGAAATGTATTTCCACTGAAGTTAAAGGTACCACTTATACAGCTAGAAAGGCACAATCTTGATTGAATATGCTGCTGAACTCATAATTAGAAGTGGGTCACTAAAGAGAAAGTAACATTAAAGACTCATGTATACGATTATTGCAACAGCTCTGAGAGCTCAGACCTAAAAGAAAGAAAACACGTAAAATTTTACAAGAATTTCAAGATTCTTATTAACAGATGAGAAGAAACATGAAAAAAAGAGACTGGGCTCCAGGGACTCATAGGTAGAGGCCATAAAGAACATTAACATTAAGTTCAGGCTCTAAGCTTTTAAATGACCATATCAGCAGCTAAGGTTCTTCCCAATCAATATAGATTACATTCCTTCCAGAATCTGAAAATGACTTCAGATGCTTTTTTGCAGAGCTGTGTTTAGGAAGGGCTGTGTTCATTTTGTCATAAAAGAACTGTTTGAGTACATTATGCAGTCCTTGACATAGTCCTATGACTATGACCTACCTGGACAAACCCCAAAACATTCTGCTTTTTCCATCTACTCACTTCCTTTTGCTTTTTGCCTCTTGCCACACTGTTCAATGTGCTGTTTTCTCGCAGAGAGTCCACTGTGTCTCCATACAGCAGTTTGATGGCCCGGACAAGGCGAGCGCAGGACCGGCTGTGATGGAGGTAGCAGTGTGGGTGACAGTAGTCAATGTGGGTACATATGAAACTTTGCTGGTTGCATAACAGGATCATAACCTTGAAAAGAAAAAACAAGATAATAGTTACCTATAGAAAAAGTAGTTAACCCAGAGAACTGCATAGGGCAGCCAGCGATGGGGACGGTCAAACTAACTTTTCCACAGCCTAGCTGGGGAGACATGAAACTCAACACAGCTTTTTAAAAGGGTCTGCATGTTTGCACAGAGCTCCATACTTCCTACTGGTTTACAAACTAATTAGGCATGGCTAAAGAAACATCAGTGTTAAAGAAAACAGAGAGAGCTGCTATAGATGTGTGTGTTTGGCTGGTGGCAAGATTAAGGCTGAGGAAAATGTTATTCTCTCAGTTTGCAGAAAAGCTGTTGTATTGCCACTCTGAGGTGAGGGCTTAGCCCAGAAACTGTCAACTACTCAATCATCATTAAAGCTGCAAACCCACCAGGTTCAGGGGTTAGTGTCCTTCAGCAAATGGGAAAGGAAATGTCTCAGTATGCTCTCAAGTAGGAATAAGCTGTGCCAGCTGTTCTGCACATGCTTCCCTGACCCTGCTTGGGTAGGCCCATCCAGCCTAGCTTGATGTTGGCTGCCTCAGTTACTATTTCTAGTGGTGTGGCCATATGGCAGCAAGGAGCTGTAAAATCTGTCTAAGAAACAGAGTAAATATTTGGGCATTTAGCTCTTCTGGGCCCTGCTTTGCTGCAGCAACACTGCTAATAGTCCCTCAACTAATTAATTAAAGACAATCTTGGGTAAATCTACACTTCAGTGACTGCTCTCTGTTGTAACTCAGTCCAGCAGCTCTTTGTACACTGGTCTTCATGTTACACAGAAACCCAGCCACTTATTAGCGCTCTGAAGAAAACACAGGAATCTCCAAGCCATTCATGCTGTAGGTCATAACTGGCCTTTATGAATTCTTCTCCTCATCCCACAACCTAATGCAGAAATACCCAGAACTACAAGAAAATGTTATCCCACCTTTTCCATCTTTTATGGTCTGTGCAGTTGCAGTCTGCTGGCTCTCTCAAGTAAGGCAGCCACATCACTCTCAACCCTCAAATATTTAGCTTTCGAAAAAGTCAGGATCTTAATTTAAAACAAATCTGTGCTGCATATGTGGGATTCTTGTCTTTGCCTGCCTGTTCTGGCCTCATGTTACTTCAGGGTCAAGCAGGAATAACTCAAACCACTAGTGCTGTATCAGTGTGCAAATGGTATAAACCCGATCAGCATTGTATAGCCTCTACTCAGCCTCTGGTGCACTGTTAGAACTTGTAGTTATGGTACACTGACATAGAGTGAGGACATCATGCGCTGGGCTGCTGTAAAAGACAGGTAAAGGAAATGCTCATGCATGCACAGAAGCAACTGGAACCAGAGATCTTTTTGAGTGGCTTGCTCATGACCATTAATTAAAGCAAGTTGGGTTGTTGGTTTTTTTTTTTGCCCCCAGTTCTAGTGACCATCCACCCACACCTTCTTTCCAACAAACAAAAAGAGAAAGTTCTCATGCGATATTGGTACTTGCGTGGCATTGACTGGAACGGGTGATTTTTCAAATCTTCCTTTCTCCTATACAGGCTAATCACATGGAAAGTGAGACAAACATCTCAAGTTCCCTTCAGTTTATGCCTCATATTTATGAGTCCATGCATCCTCCCACATCGAGCAAAGGCACCACAATTTATCCTAAACTGCTAACTAGGGAGACGCTTTTATCCTCTAGCAGTTAATTGCCTAGTACACACTCTCATGTTCAACATACTCAGTTTAGTACACTGGAATTTACAGATGAGGTATAATCATTACCAAGAGCATTAGAGTACTGACAGAGAAGCAGAGTAGTGCAGGGATTGAGGTACTAGCTTGGAAGACATGACATTCAAGTTCCCTGTCCTGCTACCCCCTTCTGAAAAAGACAACTATCAAGAACTGCTTCTGACATCACAGGATTGGATGAAGCCTGTTCCTGCCTACACCTCATAAGAATGGGACAGTTGAGAGCAGACTGTGTAAAATACTTGAGAAAAACACGGGAATATCAACTCAACATTGGCAGCTGTCTTTCCCAAAGGCAACTCAGAAGTCCAAAGGAAATTCGGGGAGGCATTTGTCCTCATACATATGTGCACAGGAAGTTAATCCAACCTTTCCGCAAAGCACGTGCACTGACTGTACTGCACTAGCACAGCCTGTCACGAGGCAACAGAGGTAGAGGTGTACAGTCCTTGGATACCAGTGAATTGAACTGTGTAGACTTGCCCAACTGACTTTTAGCATGTCTAAATCATGGGTACAGACATCAACAAAATGGATTTCTTAGGCCCTGCATGACCAAACCACATTTGTACTATTATACTGCCCGTCTGTTGGATAGAGTTGAAAGTACACACTGCCCTGTTGGCTTAGACATTATGATAGAATAAATCTAACGAAATCAACGAAAATGTTCCAAAAGTAATTTTTTTGCCTACAAGGTGCATAATTAAGCTTATTGTCATAGAGTTAATGGAGATAAAAATATATAAATTGGCTCAAAAAGAAGTTGGAAAAACTCGCTGAGGAAAAAATCTTCTGGTAGTTAGCAAACATAGTGATCACAACAGAATCTCCAGCTCAAGTAGGTTCTAAAATGCCATTAGCAAGAAGCTGGGAGCCCACCTCACACCATAGCCTATTCTGTTACTCTTCCTGAACTACTCACTACTAACCATGCTGGAGATAAATACTGAGCTAATGGACTTTTCAGCTGAGGTAGCATGGCTGTCCCTACACACTTAAGAGATAAATAGTCCCTTTTCCCTTACAAACTAAATATATGAAATGGACAGAGGGAGCCAGACAAAAACCTTCTGGTTTTAGTCCATTTTAGAAATGGCAAACATATTATTTCCAAAGGTCACAGCTTACTTACACTTGAGATCCTTGATGCTACATGGAAAAAGCACAGATTGTGATCTGGTTATTGTCAACACAAAGGTTTTCCTACTGAAAATGCCACCCTTGAGAGTGCTGCTGGCGACTCATACTTACATGCAGCCACGACATGTTCCGATGATAGTTCTCCTCCGTGCCTGTGCTGCTCAGCACCTCGGGCTCAATGCTAGGTTCGCTTGCACTCCAAGGGCTCCCTTCTTCAAAAGAAAAACACCCAAAAGGTGGTTGTTTTTATTGCTCCCTATGTGCTTAAAGACTAGGGACAGCACTTGTAAGCCAGGCCAGCCTTGTGGGAACAGACCAGAGTACACAGAATATGCCACACTGGAAAGACTGCGTTTGGACACCCCTCCCCAATCCTTGTACCATGCTGGCTTGACAATTACAAGAACCATTTAGACTTGGCTCACAGGTCACCTTGTCAGTAGCAAACACTGCTCCCTCCCTGCTTTTTTCTTTAATGGAAGGGGAGAAGGTAAACAAAAAACATCAGAAACAAATTCTTCGCATCATTCAGATGCTGCAAATGGTTGGTTTAGTGATCTGCATTGACTGGGCTCTGTGGTTAAAAATGTCAACAAAAATCCAACCAGAAGTGGCATCCAACTGGAAATGCCAATGGGCAAAGTCACTGCTAATTGCCCATGGAAACTGCTAATGTCATGGGGATAAAAGGGGAAAAAAATCCTGATTCTAGCACATTAGTTCTAAAGAACTCAGGCAACGGCGAGATTTCTCTGGGAACTTCACTGACCCCTGTGTTTTCTTTAGCCATTCCATAACCTATGGGCCTCCTACAATACTAACATTAATATCGTTAAGAGATGGCTGGGGATGAATGGTTAACCTTTTTTCTCTCCTCTTTAAGTGAACTGTGACTTGCCAAAGTCTACAGAACAGGCAATCCCGCTCTCCATTTTCACCTACTGGAGCATCTTTTGGGCAACATAAAAATGACTATTAAACTTGGGAGGTTATTTCAGCTCCAAATGTATCCAAACAGTGGATTCTGGTTAACACCCCTAGCAGAGGGAGTCCCTTAAGTTCAACTGTGATGGGGATTTCTTGTGGCAGGATGCACATTTGGTTACCATGAGATAAATATATGGGGATCCATCTTTGGAAGACTAAGGTGGGTATGTGTAAACTGTAAAAATATATGTATATGCCAATATGTAGAAATACAGTATGTAGCATGTATGTGTTATGTTCTACATATAGGAATATATATATTACATGTCATATGACATGCCTATCACATCATAAGCTACATAGAATATGAAGTGCATGTCTGTACATATATATATATATCTCCTATCTGTTAATACATACAATAAAATATCATATATGCATATGACCTCACGTGTTCATTATACCCTATGATTTAGGGGTGTGTGTATGTGCATATACACATGTGCTTGTGCACCCCTAAAGACAGCATGCGTTTGGCTGGCAGGCACTAGCATTCCAAGAGTTCATGCTCTAACACGGAGCTCTGAATCGATAACCTGTGCTTGGAGCCGACGCTGCACCCATGTGAACCTGGGATCTGAACCATGTTCCTCCCAGGCCCTAGTTTAGGCAGTCCCTGAAGAAGATTCTAGGTTTTTCCTTGCCTGCTGCGGTGAGGGTCTCTAGTAATTTCTAACTCTGCTGCAATCACATCAAGACTTTAGGTCCTGCCTATTGTCCCCTCCCTTTCCACCCACTCGTCTAAGTTACCTATATCAGTGACAGTGTCCCTGCTGTGGGACAGCTGCAGCTCCTCATTCTCAGACTCTGAGTCCTGCCGTGATAACTTGGTGCTCTTTAGGCTGCCGGCCCGGCGAATGCTGGAAAGGGAACCCCCCTTCTTCACCCGGAAACTGCGGGTTCCTTTAATCTGGAGCAATCGGGAGCCTCCTATCCTGATCTTCCTGCTGGGAACTGTATTAAAAGAATAAAAGAGGACTTTTTTCCCCTTAATTTTTCCCCATTTAAAAAAGAAAGATATCCTGGCCCTCCCCTCCCTCCCAACCCTTTGCTGCCAGTCTGTACTGCAGCATCTTTTCTTCTATCAAGGATTTTCTTCTGCCAGAGGCTCCCTCCAAAGCCATCGCCAATGCAGCTCTGTCAATCAGGCAGTAAAGATGCTTTACGGAAATGTGTTCAGCACCTCATTTCCTGGAGACCCGGCACGTCACCTCAGGCCTTGTCTGTGTTTGGAATTAGCCCTCGTTCAACCACCAGCAAGTAGAGTCAGCTGCTCTAACAGAAACCCAAAACGTGGACAAGGGAAACCTACGATTCACACCAATTTGAATCAATTCCTGCCAGGAAACAGGATCCGGCCAATGGATGTAAATTGCAGTTTTCTTTGCCAGCCCCGGGGTTTGCATTAGTGCAGAATCACCTCTTGCTAGGGATAGATGGCTGAATCCCAAGCATGAACAAGGCATCATGGACAAACCTATTTTCCTGTGGGCCTGGGTTCTGTAAACCTCACTGAGCTCTGCAGTAGGATCAATTATTTATTCATACAGCACGTGTGACTGCAGAAGAGTGGTCTGCTTCATGAGGTTAGCACACAAGACTTCTTTGAAATAAGATTTGCATAAATCCGTGTCTCTGCATGTTACTCTTCATCATTAGAATGCTTTAGAGGAAACGGGAGCACGTAGATCCTCTCCTTCAGACAAATCAGCAGCTTTCAGGCACTAACAACATCCATTGACACTCTGCATTTTTGATGAGCACAGACATGAAATGGTTCAATGTTCAAAGCACCAACTGTTAGCACTTTCAGTCTCCTCTTAGTTCAAAGGCAGCACATGGCAATATGTCAGTCCAAATGTTGCAACACTCAGTCATTTTACTGCAGATCTAATCAGGCAAGGCCACGTGTGATCGATTACTTTTTGGTGTGTTGTTGAGAATGAACAGGATACAGCTTTTTGGATACCATGGGGAAGCAAAATATTTCAAAAGAATCGTATTTTGGCTTCCGGAAAAATCAAACACATCTTTACTCTTGAGAATGCCCCTAATTCCTCCAGAACTCAACTCCCAGTCCCATTTCCAGTGGTTAAAATATTGGCCAAAGACAGCTGCATAGGTTTTGAGAGCTACTCCTCAGTCCTCATGAATCAGCTGGGCAAATCACTGCTGAGTGACCAGAGAAGCTCCCTCCAAGTGACCATGCTGAGCTCTTCAGCAATCACTACTGCTTGAATTCAGTTCAGATCAGCCTCAGTAGAGTGGCTCAGTTCCCCTGAACACCAAACCATTTAAGCACTTGTAACTGCATTTAATGAATTCTGCAGAATCCCATTTTAGCACCCAAATAGTACATACAATCCTCTGAGAGCCTGCATCTACCTGGCTTTAGTGTCTGTATTTCAGACCTACCTGGAGCAGATTCTATACAGTAAACTCACAGCTTTTGGATAGCTGTTAAGCCACGCCTGCGGTGAGCGACGGAGAGTAAAGTTTTTAACTCTCAGGAAAAAATGAAAGGAAATGGATTAGTACTCATCAAAGAGGTTGAGATAAGGAAACCTGTCACTGCAGGTGAGAAACATTTAGTTACATTCACACAACAATATTTTCTTATCTAGAAAAGTGTAGATTATAAAAGATGCCTCTGCATCTGTTATGTTTGGCCCAGGTGGATCTGCAGAAAAATATACTGTGGCCAGAGAAAATAACATAGTTATTGTAAGTTTAAAATATATATATATTTAAAATATAACATTATCTTGCATTTATTTAGCTTTCAAAATACTGCAAACACATTTTTGCTGGAGTGTATTAGGACTCAGCCTTCCTGCCACAGTCACTTTTCCCATCTCTAAAACGTAGTAAAAAGACAGCTTCAGTAAAGGAACACTACGTGACAGCATAAGGAAAAGAGAATGGGGAAAAAATCCAACTGAAACTGCAGGGAAAATGCAGAGTCAAGGATGCAGAAAGTTAGTACTATCTTTGCAAAAATAACTCAACTCTGCATTAGGCCTGTAGCGCAGCAACACATGAAGGAAAACTTAAGTCAGCACTACCTCTAAGAAAAATAGGGTAGTTAGAGACTGGCCACCAGCATTTCCCAGCAGGACTGTGTGCTTGTGGGCATTCTCCCACTCAGGTAACGTCCCAGTGGATGGGACTGCTGCTTGAGAGGCTGGAAAGTGGTTTCAAGTAACTCTCATAACTATCTTAAAAAAAAAATCCACCACAAAACCAAGCTTTTCCTCATCTAAATAGTTGGAGACATCTTATCCCACTGATCTTAGACTATTAGACAGACCACAAGGCTGTGTGCTTCTCTGGCCTGCCAATATGCCAAGGGTACAAAAAATAAGGTTGAGCATGAATTTATCCAGCTCACCTTTCTCATATGGATACCTAGCTCTCTTCACAGGAGTAACTGTCCCACCTGACACACAGTTCTGGAGGCAGTTTTACACCATGTAATTCTTGGAAACAGTTCTAATATTTTCTCCCATAATTGTGTCAGGGTCACAGCTGAAGACAGAGCAAACTTTATGCAAAGCCCCCTGAAGTCAATAAAAGCTCTTCTGAATCATTAATGCATATTACAGTTCCTAGAGGATAACCAGCCACAGACTCCATCCTTTTCAAACAATCATCAAGCATTTATCGTTTTCAAATTTATCATTAAAAAATCGGCACCTTTATATGGCTATTACGAAACAGAATTTAAACAGTTCTAGAAAACTTGTTAGAGGGAGAATCATTTACAGGTAACTGTCTGGCAGTTCAGTCTCTAATTGCAAATACACACGATGACTGTATATTGTATTGCAACACTTGTACCATCAGATAGTATGTGAGTTTTGCATGAGATGACTCAAAAATGGAAACAATCTGCTGCTCTCAGCAAACACAGTGAGCTTGAGATTTGCTTGTACAGTATACAGTATGTTGGTAACATTAATCTGCTAGCCATCAAAAGCCACATAAGTCTGTGTTTTTCATGTGGTAGCAAAGAATTCAAGAGATCAAGTGATCAACTACTAATTCTGTGAGATGCCATAACTTCCAAACCAGTACAGGTCTTCACAGAAAGATTGCAGTCTTCCCTCCTATCTGTGGTTTTCCCAAAATGAAAAACTGTAATCAGAATAAAAAACAAACGAGCACTTTTGATCTTTATTTCTAAAGTGAATCAAATAGTGATGCTTCTCTCAGCATCTCACTGAGAGACGGTTTCAAAGGCTGCATTCTCCTTTTTAGAAATTTTGCAATGCTCTCAATCGGTTTCAGTCATAGCAGTGTTTTACAAAATTTAACATCTTTGCTTCTCACATTTGTTGTATTGAACCCTGAAGGCCAGAAGCGTTTCAGAAATGATTTAAAGCCACGTGACTCCATAGCAACCTTCTATGCAAATGAAAACATAAAATCAAGCGCCACTTCACAAGCCCTGAGACTACAAAAGCCTTATTGTACTGACAAACCTTTTTTCTCCTCGAAGCCAGCCTCAGATTTGAGAGTGTGGCTGCTGCTGTGCAGAGAATCCTTTGAATCTTCATTTTCATCCAAAACCCCAGCAAAGCTGATCTTTCTTTCATACCTGTGTCGGTCCATCTCAGGATCCAGACGCAGCCTGCAGCTCTCCAGATCCTGTAGAAGAATGTAGACCACACAGATGTGCAAGCAGTATGAGTCCCCATGGTTTTCACTGCAACCATATAAGCTTCAGGAAGAACTGCTTCAGATGGAAACCTATTTCTATCACACAGTTCTCCATCTACCCTGACACTTTCTGATCCAACTACTCTTTGGGCTTGCAGCATGCTGAGCCACACTGTAAACACTGTCAGGATGCAAGAGTTAAGAGGTGTTAACACACATTTCTGGTTAACACTGCTGAGTTATTTGGCACCCTGTCTGCAGGCTCATGAGGGGGAAAGCACGTAAATGGTCCCTAATGGATAGGTGGCAATAAAAGGTGGCTGTTACCCAAGGTGCTGGGTGGATGGTTAGGTCTCTACTCCAAAAGGCCCCTGTGGCTGATTAGGGAATGCATTGCCACCATACTCATCAGAGGCAGAAAAGTTGAGAGAAGGCTAGCTGACAGTGCGACAGTCGTGACAGCATGGCCCAGAGCAAGCTTTCTGGGTGCATGTTGGCTGCACTTAAATTCTGGAATAAAAATGTTGGCTGCATTTAAATTCTGGAAAATGAACAGCACTGCACTGGAGAGATGCTACTTTGGACCATCATTTTCTCCTATTAACAGAAATGGCACAATTTGTGCCACCTACTGGCTACCAATTTGGGATAAAAAAGCAAAAGTCCTAAAAATCCGCAAGCTACAGGTTATCATCCGCTTTCTCTAACCACAGCTAGAAAAAGTGACAGGAAGACTGTGAACTGCCACTCTGGCAAACACTGTTAAAGTGCTGGGCTCTTTGAGAGTACCATCTGTGCATTTTGACTGGGGACATCATCAGCTTTGAGATCTCCCCACCCAAAATGTAACTAGCTGAAATTTAAGATGACACAACGCTCCTTGCTGTGAGTAAATGGCTGATGAATGTGAATGATAACATCACTGAAATTATCCAAAATAGTTATTCTGGGTAAAATTCTGTAGGCTCAAGACATCTCATACTGGAATTTGCATACAAATACAAAACTCCTATAGAAGTTACTGGGACCTACTTGAGTAGTGACAAAGTTTGCTACTCTTAAGAGTTGGTCTTAAAAAAAAAAAAGAAAAAAAAAAAAAAGGTCTTCTCAAACATATGTTCTAGACTGAGCTGTGCTGAAGTGGGTTAACCAGCCTATCTAACACCAGTCAAAGGTCCCAAACCATTTGCAGTCTGCTTTGCATCTCCAGGGAAAATTATCATAAATGATTGTCAGAAAAACTAACAGTTGATTACCATAAGGGAAATATTTTGACTTTTCTCAATAACAAAACATGGGATATAAAAAGATGGGGGCCTAAAGGAATTATTTGTAGGACCTCTAGTGTTGAAAGTGTCCATGTAAATAGTTTAAAATGTATCTAACACAGTTTAGGATATGAAACAAAGGTTAAAGCACTTTTGGATAAAAATTTGTGATCAAATCTGACTGAATTACAGCAGCTTCATAAATTAGCATGTGTAAGTTGAGCAATGATAGCAGTACAGGTATATTCCTAGGGCATGGTCAGAGTTCTCCATCCTGGAGTATTTAAACACATTATTCCTCCCAGCTGTTTGTCAACATGCTTACACTGGAAATTGCTGCCCCCACAAATTAACTGACAGAATGAAATACATCCTCTTAGCACACAGTTAGTCTGACTCTATTTGTCTTCAGCAACTCCTAAGCTAAAATTAATGACTTTCCACCACAGCAAATAACGAGTTCCAGTTCTCTGGCTCTACTGTGGCAGCACTAGGCTCCAAGAGAATTTATTCCTCACTCCCAGCCGTTTGCAAAGTGAGCTTGTATCTACTCCACCAGCTTCAGTAAAAGGCTTTGATTTAAACTGCAGCCAGGACTGCCTGCCTCACTCAAACATAGGTAAGGGTGTTTATGCCCTCAGCCTGGCAAGTCTGGATGGACTGTGGGTAGTTAAACTGGTTTACCACAACTAGTTCACCTGCAAATTCTTCAGTTCAAGGCTGCTAAGCCTGGGCTCATATCTATGGAACAGGTATGACTGCAAACACCAATGGAAGTGAGATTTGCTGTACTGCAATTGCAGCTTTATGGACCATAACATTATGTACCTGGTTCTCTTGCAAAGGAAGCACCACTACATAAATACAGAGACTTAATATTTTTAAATGGAGTGCTATTGGCTTTTTTTTTTTTTTTTTTTTTTAAATCCCTGTACAAATTTAAACGAAGCACTCTATGGCCATTTTCTCTAATAGGTTCTTACATAATGTGACCTTAAGGTTTCTTATGCCTACACTTCACAGAATAATTCCTCCTCCTTCTGTCCCATATACAAGCCTGAAAATCTATTAATCAGTTGCATTTCTATTTGGCACAAAAGCACAGATTTCTGCTGACCTTCATTACCCAACATATTCTTAGTTCCAAGCCTAACTACTTTACTGAGATGAATTTTAAACCCTGGTACTATCCTGCTTTGGGATGCAGTCATTTATTGCATGGTAAAAATATCAACAAAGTTCTTAGGAATACTCTGTCTGAATTTATTTCTGTTTTTTAAAACTGTCCTTCTCGCATACCTGGGGGCTGAGTCACTTCATCATAGGTCATCTACAGCCTTTGAAACCAATTTCAGAACCTAATAACAATAATGTCCAGCCAGATCAGCCTGTCAAGCAAAATTATCGTTAGCAAATTTGATCTCAGTCTGTGACGAAAAAAAACGAATAGTAGGGCTAAATCCTTCATGTTCACTTGGAAACTTCTCATTCTTTCTTTATAATTTTTATTCTCATTTCCTAAAGAAATTAGGCCTAAAAGATGAAACTGCATGTCTGCCCCTCAATTTTCAACTCATTCCATGCTAACCACCTCTGACGGTCATCTTCAACTCAATTTGACAAAAAGATAACTGAGTGCTTGTGTATTTTGTGAAACAACAGGCTGAAGGCAATGTTAAATCACATTATTAGACCTAGGAAAACCCCCACAAGAACAAATGATTGGAAATCAGGTTTCATGGGTTCTACTATTCACAAAATTAGTTGTCACCTAAACAGTCATTCAGCTTACTATTCATGCCAGGATTTGCCTGTGCCTCTCTCACTCTCATGGAGGTTTATTTATTTCCTTGCTTCTTTATCTCTGTTTCTTTCCTTTTCCCTCCAGTCCCTTCAATTGTGTTGTCTAACCCAAGCCAAAAATCTGCAACTTCTAAGCATAAGCAAATTCTCTGTAAACCACCCTCTCCCCCTTCTCCAAAGTGCCCTGTTCAGTTTTCTGTCAATTTGGCCTCCTAATCAGCTAGGTAGCATGTGAGCTGTCACCTCCTGCAGTCCACCTTCCACACCTCTCAGGTCTCCCACACTCAGTTTCTCAATCTATCTGCCGCTCTCTTCTCTGTTTTGAAACTTCCTTGAACTTCCAGTACATGTTGTGGTTCCACAGTCTTATCTTCTTAGTCAACCATTTGATGTGCCCTGCCCATCTTCTATTCACCAGACAAGGGCTCCTTTCTCCCTGCATCAGATACCCACTTGAGTTATCCCACCCACCCTACCTCTCCTCAGACAGGCACTGAGCCCGGTGACTTCTGTGGGCGTGGTTCCCTCTCCAATGTGTACTGTCCACTTACCACAAGAGGCTCAGTACGTGGCCTGGGCAAGGAGGGAAAGGTCTCTCGAAGGAAAGTGGTTATCTCCAGGAGAAGCTGACAGGCTGCCATTTTCAGTGCAAAAGGACAACAACATTTGGTAGGGTTCACAGTGCCTAGGAAAAAATATTACTATGGTGAGCAAGGAGATGATACGAAAACTGGGAACCAAGAGGTGATGGACATTTTCACATATGGTGCACAATGCAAGCTGCACTAAAATGGAGGAAAACCCAGACATCTGTCTATGCTACTGTTCCTACACTGAAAGGAACATAGTTAAACAAATATCAATGCAAATATTTACCAGCATGTGCAATAGTACTAACACACTGTAGTGTACTATTGTATCTGTTATAGTATATTATGGTGAAGTATCTGCTAAACTAACATCATGATCTTACATCTTTTGTATACATCTCATTTAAAGTAAATACAGGTTGAGAAGTAGATACACTTCTTTGCCTTTAGAGTTCTACATTCAGCCAAATCTTCTGCAGTTCTAGAAAAGAATTACTTTAAAATATAGGAAAAATTCTCAAAATATGTAGAGTTATGACTAGCCAGAAAAGAGGCACTGTGCCTATTAATTACTACCCTGACAACTGGAAAAGATAAGTCTCTTTTAGTTAGGCGTCTTTATTTCTGCACAGAATCCAAGTGCTATTTAGAGAGAGAATCATGAAAAAAAAAAACCAACAAACTGCTTAATCAAATTAATCAAACATTCAAATGCTTAACCTAAAAGAAAGGGGGAAAGGAAAGACAGATTATTGAAATACTTGAAGTTTTGGCTCAACTGAGTTTAAACAATCAGCTTCAAAAGCTGTACACTTTCTAACCCATCTAATGCCATTCAAAGCTTGAAAAGTAGGAAGGATTCTTCAATGCTTGATCAATTTGAAAAATACTATCCAGGATAATGGACAGCAAAAAAAAAAAGTAAACAAAAAAAATAGTTGTGACAACAACTAACCATGTCCATTTTTTAATAATACCTGATATTACCATCTATGTACATTTCAGAGAGATTTGTGTTTTCACTTGCTTTCCCCCATGTAATTACTTTTTGCAAAGAAACAGTCCAAAACAAACAAGTGAGAGGACACTGCAGGGATCAGATAAAACTGGATTAATTCTGTGATGCTTGCTAATTCCTCTGTACACACTACCAGTAACAATTTATGGACTTTGCAGGGACTAAAATAATCTGAACTATCAAATTCAGATGAAACATACAGTGTAACGGAATATGCAACTGCATATTTTATGCTCCTTTGTCTACTCCCTACAGCAAGAGAATACAATTGTTCTTCACCTTGCAAAAGTCATTCACGGTGCAGGAGAGAGAAAATTTGGGGTACACTCTCCTGCTCCTGGATATATCTCTTAAAGGGCCAATAAAAAAAATCCAGAAGAGCCACCCACATTCCTGTAGCTGCTAGTGCTGGCACACCACAATGGCACATGTGAAGGTCCAGCTTAGGGCCAGTACCTTCTCTTGAGACCACTTCCCACAAATGTCATTTCACTGCTCCCACCTACTCCTCTCTACTTCAGAGTTGGCCTTTATGCAGTGCTAAGAACAAACCCAGAAGCACAGAAAAAGAAACCAGAAGATACATAAACAGTGCTAGCACACTACATCCAATGGCAAACAACAGTACACAGACACAGGAACCAGTACATTACAGCACACATGTATATACAAATGGCATCTGGAGAGGACATAATGTTTGTTACCACCTTCACCTACACCTACAACAGTCTGTGTTTTGACTTAATTTATTTTGATCCACAAGGTTTGTTATAATTTGCATGCCTATTTAGACTTTCAGAATCAGGGATCTGTCACCCCCCTCCCACCCTTATGTACACACAGGCACAAATATGTGTGTTTTAGTCATCTTGTTGTTACACTGATTTTTTATGATACTTCTTACACCACTATGCTATATTTCTGCCTGAGAATTAGGCAAATATACTGAAGTCAAGATTTAAAAGCCTTTGGTAGAGCTTTGCCAATTGACAGGTGAGGAGATGACTCTTCAATGTTAAGAAACAGAAAAGCAGCTGATCTCACACAAATATTTTGGCAGAAATAACTGGGAAGAATGGGAGTCCGAACCACTTTTGGCACTCAAGTGACAGCAAGACTCAAGAAATAAATTATTACCCTGCTTATAATTGCAGTTGCCAGTACACAGGAATTGCAACTCACTGCCTGTTTTCCCCCCCTTTTCCTTCAAAGTCTCTCAGTGCTGCTACTCATCTGTCATGTTGTACATCCAGGCACAGAAAGAACAGGGGAGGAAGCTGGGGTGAAGGTGAGGGACTGGGAAATACAGCTGGGTGGCAAGAGGATGAAAAGAGAAGAAAAATTAAGTGCTCCTAAAGCAGAGGTTCTTACAAGCGGGGGTTCTTGTAGTAAAGGGAGTCTCCTTACTGTCATCTAAAAAGTCTTCTTCCTCATCCTCCTTTCTCAGGCGCCTCTTGGTCTCCTCATCATAAATGAGGCCCAGCAGGTTGGCAGGGCTCTCACTCTCAGCATGGCACAGCTCGTTGAGGCGGACACCGATTGCCTGCAGACAGGGAGAAAAAGAAAGCACAAGGAGGTGAGAATTTCAGCCCAGCTCATTGATGGTCAAGGGCTCTGCCCCATGCAGGCTGTAGAGATGTTCCAACCAGAACAGAATGTCCTGACTTTATTTTTATTGTATGTGATATGCAGTAGAGAAAGGGATGATAGAAGATTAATTGCTACCAAAACCATAATTTATTTCCCCCTTTTTTTAAACCAAAACTTGCAAACAGTGTCAAATTTCAGGATGAAATTTGGTTAAATAATTAAAAAAACCTCCAAAGTGGTAAATGATAAACAGAAGAAGATTGGGTCATTATTGTGTATTAATTTTTTCCACTTTTCTTTCTCCCTTGATATACAAGTGTCAGATTTTTGCTAAGTCTTTCCACTGAGAATTTATGTCTTCTGTTCAAGAAACTATCCTGTGACTTACGAATCCAGTAACAGCCCCCATTTCCTCCACAGAACTGTTGAATGCCCATGGAAAAGCCTGCTTCCTTCTTTAAAGCACAGACTCCCTGATGCACTTTCCAAAAATGGGCTGACAATATGCATATAAAAGCTGGGAAGGTAATGGGTATTACAAAAGCACGGGTAATGGTATAGAGGGGATGCATGTAGAGAACACAGACAGACAGATTTCCATTGAATGCTGTTACATTCTCCAGAAAGGCCTTAATCAGTTATTTGAGGCTGTTTGCCAGCATCATTACTGGCATGTAAACAGCCCTCATGGTACTGTCAGCAAAGCTACAGATAAAGATATACTAGCAAGAAGAATGCTTTCCTGCTAAGACACTTCAGAGGTCTTCAGGATTTTCTTTGCTGCAGATAGGTGAAGAGAACACAGACAAGTATGCAAAACTTTATCCTGTGGTACCATCACTTTGCGAGGGAGGAAATGTGTTTAATTACAGAGTTTTCATCAACACTTGCTATTTGGCCTTTTTGGTTTTGGGATAGTTTCAGAGAAAGATACTAAAGAGGATTTCTGAATCTTCCACAAGTCAGAACTGCTGGTTACGCCAGCACTATATAATTTTACTGTCTCAGCTGAAGTGACACAGAAATACAAAAACAGTCACTTGCTATGGCTCTTCCTTGCTACTAAGCAGTTCCTGTGAAATCCAGTAACAATGAAGAGTTACTGACTCTTGAAGACTCTGCCACACAAAGAGAATAAGGTGGTACTGTTGTGGTTTGCAAGCTGATGCAAATAGTTGGCAATCTCAGCTATCTGTGAGCCTGCACATGGCAAAATAAACTCCGTATCTCTCACATTTTTTCCCCTTTCACATTTCAGGCATTTAAAGGAAGAAATGTTCTGCATGCCTCTCCACAAAGAAGTAATTTATCACATATTATTTAAGCTGTGTTATCCACCCTAATATTAAAGCAATCATGCATAATCTCACAGCTTCCTACCTAATGAGCACTGAATCTCTAACATGTATTATCTGCATGAATTATGTTTGGTTTCCCTAGCAAACAGAGAGCATGTCACGCTTTTAAAAGAAAACGCCTCTTCAGAGAAGCAGCCAAAGAAGAGACATACTAACCTGATCAGAATAGACTTAACATTGTATTATTTCAAAAGACAGTATAACAAATGAGATTGTTTGATTCAATAGGCTTATCACTGTTAGGGGTAGTCCAAATCCCACACCACTGTTATATTCTGATGGCTATTAGGGAGGCTGAACTAAAGGAGTTAGGTGAGTATTGTCTATGTCAGCCTTAATCAATTAATAATGAATAGGATACTGTGTTGTTTGAAGATGTTTGAAGTCCCTACTCTCTGGACCTTGACCAGAGAGAACATATGTGAGTGACTGTATATAGGATAAGTTATGTGACAACCTGGCCAGTTGACAACTGGCCAACTTGACAACAAAACTTACTTTTAGGGTGTCCTGAAGTGAATTGCTCACATTACAATACTAAAAATCACACCTTAAGAAGACCCTCATCCAAGTGAAGACCCTTCCCCTGAGCGTGCGTAGAAATACTTAAAATGATGTAACTGATACATAAATCACCAATTAATCAATAATAGGCAGGAGGTATTAATATGATAATGATGTTGTCAAATGTGTATAAAAGAAGTGATGAAACTTGCTATAGGTGTGCTTGATTTGTGGATGATTCCACCCAGCACCCTGTGGATAAACACAATTATCTCTCCTGAGCATGTGAGGTTGGTTAATTGCACACTGGACACAAATCTGCTTTTCAGACAACAGTAGCATGGAGGCAGAGATGGGCTGGGCAAAGTCTCCCATCTTCTTGGTACTGGAGCTGCTTAGGAGCTAATGTGAGCGCACCGACATTTCACCCTTCACGCTGATATTGCCCATGGTGAAATGGGCAGGTTAACACACAGGAATGGCAGCGTGTTCTACAGCAGGTGCCTGTACTACAGCAACAGAAAGCTGTTTCTCCTCACAGTTCAGCCTGTCTGGTTGGAATCTGGTCAGTCAAAAGCAGCCATCTGAGGAGTACAGCTTGCAGAGTTCTACAGGCTTGGCTGGTGGTTGCTACTTATCCTTGCAGCCACCTTCATCTGAAATGGCTTCTAGGAGGTAAAAGCAGTGCCAGTGGACCAGCCTTGCCCAGGATTCAACATAGAGGACAAAAAGGAACTGCACCTCAGCAGTGCTAGGTGCAGACCAATCCTGAAGCATGAGTTTGTTTGGGGGCTGGTGATGCTGTGAGTAACTATATTGTCTGAGCCTCCAATGAGAAGAAACAGAAATATTAAAAGGTTGCAGGACATTTTGCAGTAAAAAGAACAGGAATTTGCATTATAAAGACTACTCTCCAAATCTTCTCCCACCTTACAGTAAAGTAAGGCTTTTGCCTTCTGGGATGTTCCTAAGCAGTTAGCAAACACACACTATTCCTAGCAGGGAGAATGCATCCAGGTGTGTCTTATGATGCCATTAAAGTTAAAGGGAAAAGAATTGTTGCTTGCCATAAGATTTCCCTGGCTCCTTTCTTGTGACCTTGCATCATGCAGTGGTACTTTAACATTTTGAAAAGAAAACCTTCCTGGACTTTTTCCAGCTCAGGCTATTTCAGTTTCTAAAAATGGCAGCTGAGGGAGAATCCAACTGGCTTCTAATAGTTATTGACTTGCTTTCTCCCATTTTTGTCAGAATCTGAATAAAAAGAGAATGTCTAGAAGCATAGAGTCCACAGAAACAGATAGTCCTCACTGTCAGCAATGCCTGCAAAAATATGAGGGCGATGTAATCCTATGTTCTCCACTTGGAAGGAGTTCTCACAGGAGCTAGGCTAAGGTGGTGACCTCAGGGAATATAGAAGCAAATACATTCACACTATGTACTTTTCAAGGAACTTTCATATTTGTGCTGTTATTAAGATAGTCACCTGTGTTTGAGACATAACAGAGATGAGGATTCTCAGGCAGCATTCCCTGAGGTAGCTTCAGAAATGAAGGAGGAGAGCAGCCAAGAGTCAAAGCTTGTTAGCTTGGGTGTTTAGACACAAGCCAGGTTTTCGCCCTGGGCTGTGTTTTGTGGTGGGAATGTACTGACGTGGTCAGTCCTAGCTCAAGGTTCCCTACAGTGTGTTCCAGTGAGAAGCGTGCATTGGTTTAACCAAGGAGAACATGAGTTAGCAAGGCTTTTTTGACATGGCTTATGTAAGTACCCCAAGACTGTAGGGTACATGGTTTTCAAATTCCCCCGAGCCTTGGATTGTGTGGCCTTTTTTGTCTTTATTTTTTTTTTTAAATCATAATGTTTTCTGTAAAAATCTCTGGTTTTGTGAAAAGAGGTGAGAAGCACAAAGCTCGCTTCCAGACAGAAATATGTAACGGGCACAACAGAGGTCAAAGGAACTTCTCCCACTGTTTTGAGTGGTGTGAAATGACTTGCAGCTAGTGTCAGACCCTCAGCAGGCATACCCTGGTGAGTTTCCAAAGACATTGCAAGAGGCACTAACAGGGCCAGACAGGGCAGCTGCCTAGATCAGGTATGGTAAGAGAACATGATCAAATAAAACTTGAAGGAGGCCAAGCTCAAAACAAACAGAGACAGTTGTTTAGATGACATGTAGTAGCCCTGTAGAATTCCTTGCCAAAGAATGATGAGTGCTAACAGTTTGTATGGGTGCAAAGAGAGACTGTGTAAGTATGTCAGAGATATCCATTACTGAATATACAGCACTACAGCCAGCTCAAGCAGTCTTGGGCTAAAATTATTTGGAAGCTAGAATAAATCAAGTAGTATCACACACACTTGTTGTTACTCTTCCTTAGGTATTGACATATGACAAGTGCTGGAAACAAGAGAGTGGACCAAATGGATCCTCAGAGGGAGCACAGCAGGGGGAGGAGAGGGAATGGGACACTGTTACATCCTAACAAAGTCTGTTTCCATTAGGAGAAGAGCTGATCCTGGTAGGTTGTGAAGTGCAAGCTGGAAGGGAGACTTATGAGTCCCCATTTTACCAGAACTGAAATCCTGCATAGGATCCAATTACCTTTACATTTTGGTATATTTTTTAGCATAAATAGAAGACAAAAAACCACTCACATCTCCCCACTGGTAGAAGAGCTTAGCTGCATTCCACTGTAGCTTCTGGTTCCTTTTGTTGCCCACAATAGGAGAACGCCCACGGGACAGGCCTTTCTTAGTAATGTTCACGTGGTGGCCCTTCATCCACTCGGGCCAGTTGCCACGATTACAGCGGTGGACGAAGCGTGCACACTCGAGGAACAGGGCTGCTCTCGCCACTACAGGAGCTTCCTGAAATATGTGCAAAAAATCACTTTAAGTACAAATACATTGGAAAAACTCTCTGAACATTAGAGAATTTTGTACTTTAATCAGTTGCTTTGCAAGGTTGCCATGGAGTCATACAGACTGAGCAATCTCTCCATCAAAATCTGAAACCAGGATCTCTGCCTAAGTCTCACCTCTTAAGCAAGTAAAACCAAGGCTCATGAACACTGAACAGTTAGGCTTAGTCCAACCACTAGAGGGGCAGAAAGAGCCACATTACAAACCACCTCGTTTCAGCACCCCTCTGTAATCCTTTCTTTCAGAAACCATGCTACTGCAAAAAAGCAGAAGCACGCATCTGATGCTTTGACTGGCGGAATGAGTCTCGAGTTTTCTTTCCTCCTTTGCTAGTAAGGCTGCAAATATTGCAAGCACAGATGGCAGCATAGCCACATGAACCCTAGCACTTGTCATGTTAAGTTCTGCTTGTGCATTGTGGAGGTGGAAGCATGAATGGAGGCTTGCCGAAATTAGGAAGAGTGCTATTGTGCACTTACAACAAGCAGAGTGAAATCCATTATTACTGGCATAAATCAACAAAATTTCACTGGCCTAACATCAATGGCCTTAGCGAGCATCACAGTTTAGTACTGAAACTTAACATCAGGCAGCTGAGTTTTGAAGTGATTGACCATTTTCCAAAGGAAAATCCTCCTGGCCCCCAGCTTGCAAGAGCACTTTTCTTTAATGGGAAAAATGATACTGAGTGTATTTTAGTTTGTATTAAATTGCCCAGCAAGATCTGTGTTAGACCAATAAGGTGTGCTTCTGAAACTCAAATATGTTCAAAAGTGGACACTGTAATTTGTTTCCTAAAGGGTAGATTAGACTCAGGAAGGAGCTTTCTTCCCAGCAGTCTACAACTCTGCAAAGTAACATCTTTACACACGTGGGAAATGACTAAAATCAAATGGTTCTCCTCATTTCCATTTAATTTCCTCCTTCTCTTCCTGCAGTTTTCACAAGCAAAAACCCCTGTGGCCAGCAGGTTGTGAAACTAACAATACAACAATGTCCACACTTTAGAAGCTGGCTTTGAAAGGTTCCCTAACAAGGATTTCACAGAGCACAAACATGTATTCCACACACTGAGATTCTGACAGCTTTAATGAGATAATTTAAACAGATCAGTATCTACTTAAAAGGGGAGATTCTTCATCTGTGATCAATAAACAACAAATGGTCCCTGAGACCATGGAAGATGGTCTGCAGTTGGTTTGTGGAACATTATTAAATAGTGCCTCCAATAGTGCTTTAATCAAAAGTTGAAAGCAAGAAATTTTGGACCAATGCTTCAAAAGTTTGGGAATTGATTTAAGAAATTCTGTCCTGCAGCTAACTTAAAGCCAGATATTACTACCAACAGGACTGAAAAAAGTCATGCCTTTTAGGAGATTGGCCAAAAAAAAAAAGATTATGTTTTGTCTACATTAACAAAACATGTTAATTGCTTCCTGATACAACATCTTGTTGCAGCTTTTTGCTCATATTTTATTCTAATGTTGGAAGAAAATAGCAACCTTCTAGCAATTCTCTTGAATAAGGAGAACTTTAAAGCTGGCCCAATGTTCTAACGAGGAAGGCAGAAATCTAAAGCCAGACAGTCATTTACAGACAGAAAGAAAACTAGAATCTAGCACCTGGAAAAAACATTGCAAATCACTTGCTGCCCATACACATTATGGAACACAGAATAGGTGAGGATTTTATCCTTTTATTCTCAAAGAGTAAAACCTTAACCAGACCTGAAGACATAACATTAAAAGATTAAACCCTAGCCTTAGTCTCCTCCTCTTTTAGTTCACCACTGGTAAAATCATAATTTCTTAGCATGTAGGAATCTTGTAAAGATACATGTTGTAAACGTTATGGAAGCACTCATCTACTATAACTGAAGGAGGGTAGGTAGGATGGGGGGGGGGTGAAAGGGAGGAGGAGTGTGTCCTGGAGCAGAAATTCCAAATTAAAAATCACCTCCTGTATGTAGAAGGATTTTCTGAAAAACATGGGGCACAAGCTCCCTGTGATTGCTTACCTGAGGCTCAGACAAACCTGAAGCAGCAGCAAGAGAAAGATGAAGATGTGACAGAATGGACAGGGATGGATTCACACCACAGAGAAACACACCACAAATGGAGAGAAATGAATCAGGCAGGTGATGCATAGCTGAAAAGAACACAAATTACCGTGGTCACTGTCAAAACACAGCAGCAATACTCTTACAAGCCCGTGCCTGTGAAACTTCACAAGTGCACTTGTAACATCAGACCCACTATATCGCTTTGCCTTTTGAAAATTGTTCTTGTACTGTATAAATTGACATGAATAAGAATCCAGCATTTTCTTAACAAAATTGCAAGTACTCCAAGTACTCCCATTGGAGCTTTTCAACAGATACTGTGATTTGTACTAATAAGAGCAAAAGCAATGACCTAGGTGGGAGAGAGCAAATACAGAATGGATTTGGAATTTTACAGCATCACATTACTGTTCAAGTACAGCTGATTCTGCAGAATTTTATGACTGCAGAGTGTTTAGATCCAGTTTTGTTTTCAAGGACAATTAATTTTATAAGACTAATAAACCAGTGGGAATTTTCTTGTGCCCCGTCTTATACTCTGCAAGGCACTGAGCAAAAATTCATTGCCACTAGTCTCTTCAAGGAAAAACAACAACAACAACAAAAACCCAAAACCAAAACCGCAAAATAGTAATAAACTAATTTTAGAGTAAATTAAGTAAATTCAAGTACTGTCAAAAGATGCTGACTGGATAGCTCTGCTTTGTCTAGCCATGAGGTAAGTCTGTCATGAGAAATAGCTTAGCAGGTATATGAAGAGAGGTAAGTAAATTATTAATCAATCCCTAGGAGAATTGCCTCAAAATTGTTAGTTCAATCTCTCTGATCATATCTAAAAATGGTCAAATACAACCCACGACACAGCTCTTTGCTTCTGTTCCCAGTCAGCTATTGTGGGGACCTGTTTGGAGCAATCTCTGGTGCCCTTCCAGGTCATATGCCCTCCTATGGATAAATACTTCTCCTATGAAAAGAGGGACATGGGAACAATAGAGGCTGCCTAAGACACTGTGTGACAAAGAGTCAGGATACAGGCAAGTATTCCTGCAGTAGGTCCTCTCAAACACAACCCTGCCATACAGCAGTGCCATTACAGCATTTCAACAAGGGGAGGAGATTTACATGTTACAACAGACCAGCTCATACATTTTACTGGAGAAGTGTAACAGTGATAGGTGTCACGCATTGCCAGACTTGTCAAAGGAAAGCTTGTATTTCCCCACCTGAGGCATTTGCCCTAGTCTAACAATTAGGCTGTTTTAGACAGTGGTTTATTGGAACCCTCTGTGGAAATTTGACCACAGACTGAAATACCACATTGCTTGCCTTTCAACCTTTGAAGTTTCTTAAAAAGGGAAAGAAAATCAATTTACTATTGCCAAGTCTGGACTCAAGCTGGTGACACAAAGATGAAACTGCCTGCAACATATTATCAATTGTCATTGAATGTTTGCAAAGCCACAATTGTAGTTTTATAAAATTCAGTCCAGGACGGATGCTGCTTCTAGGAAAATATGTTAACTACATAGTTTCTAAAACTAATGCAAAACTCAATTTAATACATAAATGAATCATTACCTCCATATGGATGCAGCCTTTGCTTCATTGTTTTAATTTCTTTAAATGTATAAACATGCAGGTTAATCAAATATCTTAAAGTCAGCATAAGAATGGAATTTTTAAAATCTCCATGAAAAAGCATGCTCAAAAAGTTTACGCAAGAACTGAAACTGGAGCCGTTTGCCTTCCATTTTTTAAAGGTTGCCATAGCAATTACACTGGGTAAATTACTTAAGAAGTTTTTAATTTGCATCAAACCTCATTCAAACTATTACTTCAAAAGCCTGAAAACACAAGTTAAAAAACCAGAAGGTTTTCTGTTGGGTGTGCTCTATTGACATGAAATGTGGGAATTTTCCATAACAGCATACATTGCCATTAAGCAGTAGAGTGAGATGACAAGCTGTCATCTTTTGCAATCTGCAGTGCATGAGACTTCTTAATTTCCGTTTATCTCCAATACTTTGTAGACAAAATGCCAGCTGAGCAGGTACTTGTAAAGAGTTTCCCAAGTCTGTAATTAGAACAAGGCTTCTTTCATCTTTAGCTGCAGACCTTCTAGAAGTTCTGATACCAAAGTCTTCTGCATCATTCAGCAGAAAGGAAACAGAGTCAAACTCTTATTTTGTAAAAGCCAGCTCTGGAAGTCAGAACAGACACCTTCAAACAGCTCACTCTCACCAGTAGTTTTCACTTGACTCCACACATGGGCAGAGAATAAGTTGGTCTGTGGCTTACGCATGTGGCAAACTTAAAAAATAAGTAAGACATTTACAGGCAATAGGGACATAATTGTCAAACCTCTGTTTTATCATCTGTTTTATTAGCACACAGAGTAGCACATCCCCAGAAAGATCTTAGTGACATACTTAACAGCAGCGAGCCCCTCCCTGCCCATACATCTTACATTCTGTGTTAGTTTTGAACTTGCACTGGGGTGGCAGCCTGGCAGCCTTGAAGAAGGAAGTTGTCTTTGTGCAGCACACCCAGCAGGACTGACTATCTCCCCAAGCCACCTCTGAGCTCACTGCAATCCTGACTGAACAGGAACCACCAAAGCAACCACTGCTGACTGTGAAAGCATGAGATGGACTTCCCTATCAGCCACCATTCCATAGCTTCCAGCCAGAGGGCCAAAAGTTTCCAGCAGGAAGAATGCAAACTAGTAAAGAAAACACCTGTCTACTGGAAAATGGACAGGGACCAGTCCAAATAGTAGAGCTCAACATGAACTGATAGCAACTACAACTTTGGGTCAATATTAACACAGACTTGCTTGAAACTGCAGCCTACAGATGCAAGGCTAAGAAGAAAGTATCAAGGCATGGAGCACAGAGCACATCATCCCTAGAACTATGGAGCAGACAAGGCAGCACAGCTGGGGGCACAGCACTAGAATAACGGGAGAGTTCATAAGCCTGGCACCTTCAGCAGCAAGCAAAAAAAGTGAGTATCAGCACAAATGGTATGACAATCAAAGAGGCAAGAGGCAGGGAGCAGGAAGACAAAGGGATAGAAAGGATGTGGATGCTCTGAGAGCAGTGGCTTTCAAGCTTTTTCAGTTTGCAGACATCCAAACACTTCTGGAATGAAGTAGAAGAGCGATGTGCAGAGAAGTTACTAATAATTGGCTGGCTTTTCATAGTTTCTCTTTGTCACACTCTTGTGCCTGTCACATAAGCACCTCACAGAGCCCCACTGGCCCATGCACCACAGGCTGAAGGCCACTGCTTTAGAAATGGAAGGAACTGTTAAAAAAACCCAGCAGCTTCAAGGAAGAGAAGGAGGGAGATACAGAAGAGACACTCAGTGTCAGGAAGGAGGGACTGAATTGTGTCACTTCTGTGATTTGGATCTGCAAATTACCAGTATCTGCATTTAAAATCATGCACACTCTGTTTTTTTTCCATTGACTGGCTCTGGTGACTAATAGTTCAGTGTTGCCTCACGTAATATAACTCTGTCAGAACTCCTGAGTGGAATTATGCCTCTCCAGGTAGTTATCCAGTCTTCAATCCTTATTCTGTAGGTTATCATTGATACTAGGAGCAGAAGCAGAATGGCTGTGAGCAAAATTTGAAGTCTAACAACAAAAGCTTCGCAGTGGCAATAATCTAATTATGGGGAGCCATGTAATATTTTGTCTGCATACTCATCCAGTTACAGATGCTAAAACGCCACCTAATAACAGCAGCACCAGCTGGCATTGCTGTGATGCTTCACCTGCTTTCTGTGCGGGCATGAACAGCATTAGGGAATGACAACGGACCACCACGTATGCACATGCTCTCACTCAGCAGGTAAAAATACACCAACGAATTACTTACAAGGTCTAGGGCTGCTGCCAAAATGGAGGCATCGGGGATAGTGCCTGGTTCACAGCAGTTCAGGAGAAACTGAAAGCGCTTCATGCCTTGGCGGATTGCTCCCAGGTTCACAACGTTCTTGGATTTTCCTCCTTCTTGGTTGGAGGTCAAGTGATCATCAAAGCTATGGCCACCTGAAGAGGTAGAGAGTACAGAAGGGATGCAGGGAGGGGTAGGGAGAAGGGAACACAGTCTCTCACCAACAAAAAAAGCGGCACAAACCCCTGATGAGTACAGTCTTGGTCTAAATCCCTTCCTCACCTTGACGTGCTATCTTGAAGACAACAGGGGCATTTTTACAATATTCATGGCGTACAGCAAGACAAATTCCGATCTTGGTCATACTGATGTCTGCCCAAAGCAACTCCACTGTACTCAGTGTGGAAGCCCAGGACCTACTCCAACATAGGTAAAACCAGAATATGGCCCCCTCCTCACCACCTCTTTAGCACAGAACATAATGCCCAGTGTCCGTTTTTCCTGAATAATCTTACTTCATGTTGCGTCTAAGTTTACCTTAAAGTGGAAAATGCATAAACCTTATTCCTCATGTATCAGTTTAGGAATATATCATCTACTAGGACAGAAAAACCCATAGCAAATATTGGAAATGTTCTATGTGGAAATCAAGTAGTGTCCATTTTTTAGGCATACATCTTCTGCGATTACCAGAACACCTAAAGCGAGGCTGGACTCAGCTCTTAGCTAACATCATAATTCCAGCCCCTCTCTCTTGAAGTGCCTTGCACTCTTTGGGATGGAAAGCTCCCTAATGAGAATTCCTTTGGAAAATTAAGCTAGCACCCTCCTCCAGGGCTTGTTTCAAACATGATTTTAAACTCCATGTATAGAATTTACATGATAAATCAGCTAATCCCATTGCTGATTGGAATGAACACTTCTGAAGGCAGAAGATCATTATGCAGTCAGTACCCAGAGTTGAGAGAGTGGTCAAAAGATACGGGTGAGATATTAGGAAAGTAGTTTCAAGGCCAAGGTGGCTGGTCAAAATAAGAATAGTCAACTTCTGGGCTTTTTGTCTTTATCTATAATACTCTCTCTGTTTACATGTGAAAGTACAAATGTTTACAGAATTGAAGGATAGAGCACTGAAGAAGAGAACACCGAGTGAAGAATTCAAGATTGACTTTAAACACGGATTTGAAAGACAAGATCCAAAAAACATCAGCTATACAGGACTTTGTGACTTCTCCTTCCTCAGGAAAGAAGAATGGCTGAAAACTCAAAGTCCCTTTGAGATTGCACTCCACAGAATTACTTGGAAAGCACTTATGTACCACAAACAATAGTCACAACAGAAAACCACAATGTAGATCTTCACTTTCCCCCTGAAGACAGAGGGATATCAAATTTCAAGAGACTTCTTTACAACTGTAGCTTTTCTCTCTCCAGTGAAGCTGTACATAGTTTTCCAGTAAACAAAATGTTCCTATGTTGGGAAATACTTTATCAAAATGGAACAAACAAACAAATAAAGTAGAAAGAACAGGTAGAACACTTACACAAATGAGCAGGCACAAATACCCTTTTCTTCCAACTCCTCCTGTTTCCTTTTAGCCTGTAGCATGCTATCTCAGCCTTCCTGCCATGGCTGTTGTAACACTAACTCATTTGAGGTACAAACAAATGTTTCTTCTATTCAGGGCACTGTTAGGGCTGTGCCCATATAAGATAAAGAACAGAAACTTGGCTTTCTGATGAAGACATGCCTAAGGCATTTCCCTAACCCCCACTATAAACATCTAGCAAAGGCTTTGTCCGTCTGGGCTCAGTGGTACTACCTACAGTCTATCCCTATAGCCCTTTGCAGTCCCAGCCTTGCACTTTGTTGAAGCTTTGCAAGAGAATCCTTCAGAAGCAGTTGACTACACCAATCCAGGAGCAGCCTGTAAGCAGGGGAGCCCTCCACTGGCTTCATGGTATGTGACTCAGCCCTGCAGAAAATCTCACCCAGTGAGCAGAGACCATTTCCTAACATAGGAGGACACTGGATGCCCAAGCTCCCACCTCCACAGTTGCTTCCTGTGCAAATGCAAGATCACCTCTCGGAGCAAGGATGTGCTGTGGTTCACCTGTGCTGTATGCCTTGAACACCCTGGCAACTTCTACAGTCACTCACAATGTCTTCAGTAAGTGCCTGAAGGAACGTTAGGGGTCTCAAATAAACATACTGCAACTCACTTCTGTATATATGCTGTGTTCTTAGTATAGGTAAAAAAAGATCATTAAAATAAACATTTTGTTATGCATGAATGTGCATATATTTATGTGTATCTATATGTATACATATGCACACATACAGATATACACACACACATACGTATGCTTACATACACACCCAACATAGAATTTCCAGTGGTCTAGATGATATATCACAAGATTACAATTCATAAATGATGTGACAAGTTATTCTGCATTTTATTATTTTTTTTAAATGTAATGCATTTCTCCTCTCTCTGTTTTCTTTTAAATTTGGTCTACTATGTTAAAAAAACCCAAAAACACAAGAGGAAACACCACATGAAAAAAGCATGCACAAAGTAATGGCATAGCATCATGAATGGCAAGAATGGGAAGGCAGAAATAGGTTCCAAAACAATGCTTTAGGGTCAGACCTTGAGGGATTTAATAACATGCCTACCCACCTTCAACAGGCTTATATTCACTTCTCCATAAGCACAAAAAACCTGCTGATCTTTATGGAAGATAGAAGAGCACTGGAAGTTTGAAGGCCATCTGTAACGTTGCTGTTCTACTGCGTTATAAATTGCTACACTCGGAAAAGGCCTCACATTGATTTCACTACGCCCATAGAAGTGCACACACACACACACACAGACAGGTACAACTACACTAATATCTTTGCTAATGGTATGTGGCTTTCATTGCATACCAGAGATCCTTGTGGAAAAGGTGATACAACTTCCTCAACTGTCACACTTTGTCTTGTAAACTTTAAATACCCTCCCTTTGCTTCAGTTAGTCATCAGGCAACAGCCCAACCCCCCCCATCAACATCACTGGACAATTTGCCTGTTTCTCCTGCTAACATGCAAGGGTCTCTGTCTTTAACCCACTGCATCACTTTCATTTTGGTATTTCTAATGCATGCACATGTCAAAACCAAGCATGTGTCATGTATATCTCTTCTCTCACAGGCCTGTAGAAGATGTTTCAAATTCTCTTCATTAATTACGTAAATTCTGACGTTACTCACGGAAGGTTGAAGTATGGACAACACTTCCAAAGTTCAAAAAGCCAAAACTAATGTGACATCTGAGTTTTGTATAGATATAAGATGTGCCACGCATACTGAACAAGGTTTTCGATGCTCACAGGGCCAAGACTAAATCTGTGCCATTAAATCAAGAATATGGGCACTCTAGGCAGAAGAGTGTCATAAATTCACAGTGGCATAAAATCAGCATTAGAAAGATGAAAAAACAAAAAAAATCCTACAAGAAAATATGAAGGACATCTCACAGGAGCACTGTAGAAACAGTTGTGGCAGTCTATAAAGATCTCACCTCCCCGCATTTGTTTGTTCCCAGTAAGAGCTGGGAGATAATAAGGTGGAAGTATTTCACACCTGCTTCAGCACAAAGTAGTGGATGAAGAAATCAACGCAGTACCTTCCATTGCAGAGCTATTCAATTTCAGCTACCAAGCTGCAACAAGCTGCTGGGCTGATAGATTGTTCTTCTAAAGGAATGACACTTTCCAGCTAGGAGCTGGCTGAAAACCACCATCAGTGTTTCTGCAGTGGTAGAGTGCTGACCAGTTTACACTGGTGAGATGTGCTCATACTTGCTAGTATCACTTGCCTGAACAATGCCTTACATGCATTATACTGCAGGTCTGGGACAGATGATGGTGAAATATATACAATGCAGTGTCAAAGTGTAATGTCAGGAAATAAAAAACATAATGCCACAGAATGTAACACACTGTAAAGCTACAGAAATCATGGTGAAAAGGAAGATCTAATCCTTTTTGTGTGTTTTTGGGAGTTGGGTTGGTTTTTCTTGAAAAAACAGTAATAGAACTTCAAGATACAAGGTTGTCTCCCTGACAACAAGGATGAGCTCTGAGCTGAGGACATGAGCATGTGAATGACTGCATGACATTTTAAAACAGAATATATCATGACCTTGTATTATTCATAAAGGCACTTTTCAAACATTGCTGATTTTCAAAACACATTGCAATTAAATATACTTCCGTGGAAAGGAAAAGTAGTGTTATTATTATTATTATGTTGTGTGCTAAGAAAAAGGGACAGCATCCCTAACGAATGGTATGCAGACACTAGACATGCAAACACAGAAGAAAAGAGATAATTATAACAAGGTTTGTGCAGGGTTTTCCATTTCATCAGTGCTGATCTTTGCTAAAACTGTCAAATGGTTACAAAGTGGGGGAAAAAATAAAAACAAACAAAAAAACTGATGGAATACCCATTGTTATATTAGGCAATAAAAGATTTACACATCTCATTTTGTACTGAATAAGCGCTTTGAAGCAAGCATTGATTTTTCAAGTGTGTCAATCAAATTCAATTTGATTTTAAAAGCCCAAATGTTGTATTAGCATAATTTATTTGGATAGTCTTGATTCTTTAAAAAATCAACTTTACTAGAGTTTTTTCCTAAATCAAAACAAAAGAAAGAAGGAAGGGAAAGAAAACAGTTACAAAGACTAAAAAGTTGGAGAAGGCTAGAATGGATACAAAAACTATGGAGAAAGCAGGAAAAAAGGGAAAGGCGTAAAATACAGAAAGAAATAGATTTAAATAAAAAAAGATAAAAAGAAAGAAAAAAGGAGACGAGAACCCTGATTTCTAACCATCTTTTTCTTCTGTGTGATGAAGCTTGGATGGGTGTCTTCGGCAGGTGCGCCATTTACCAAGACGCTTGAAGAAATTCTCCTCTTCATCTCGGCCGTTGTCCATGCCACCTCCTAGCCCCCCTCCTTCTGACAGCTTCACTGCGCTGGTAAACTTCACCTGCACAAAGACAAGAGGTCAGGCTGTGCTGTTCCACTATCTCTTGGTCTCCCTTGCTTGCATAGAAAGCATCTACAGAAGGGCTGTAACACAGTAGATCACCATAGCAACACCAGTGAGTCTGAACAGATTTACGTGTGCTGAAGCACTTAATCTTTTAAGCTTTCTGCTTAATGGACTGGTCTTTCACAAGAGGCTGTAAAGGCACAAAGAAGGAAGGAGAAGTCTGACCAAAAGTTAAACATTAAGTGCATTGACAGAGCCTGCATTTCTCTCTCAGTGAATCAAGGCAGACTGTCACATACAGCGTAGCTTTAGCCTGGTCTTTGCTGTGAGCCACAAATGTCCAGTATCAAATTCTCATGGCACTCTGCTCTGAAGGCTTCTGTGACCGAGACATATTGGCTGCAATGTCCGTATCGAGTAGAAAGTTTCCCCAGACAGCTAAAACCAGCCAGATCCTGTCCTTCCAAGCTTGGTGCGATCCCACCCGACACATTTACCTTGGAACTCTGCCTGATGAAAGACAGACGGTCGACAGAGCTGATGTCTAGAAGATCTTCCACCCCATCAGCCAGGCCAGAGAGGGAGGAGCGCTTCAGCCAGTTCCCTGTTGCAGAATAAGCCACTCAGGACAATTCTGAAAATGCTTCCAAGCAGAATCTGTTTATTAGCAACTGCAGCATATTTCTCCAAAATGGCCATGCCAGGGTATGGGAAAATGGGAGGAAAGGGGAAGGTAACCTTTTCATGTTACATGCATTAAACTACCATGCAAGGCTGTGTCCTGGGACTTGTAAAGGATACATTCTCTGTCTATCAAGTGCTATTTGGAATATTTCTCTTTTACAGAGAGGAACAATGCCTGTGAGACTAAGGTACTAGTCTACTAGTTTGGAGACATGGATTCAGTATTCTATTTTGCCACAGACATCCTCTGTTACCTTTAGCAAATTGCTTATGTTTCCCTTTGCCTCAGTTGCCCATCTGCAAAATGGAGAGAGCAGCATTTCCCAGCTTCTTGTGGGAGAACATACAATATACTTGGACAATAAGGAACTGTGTTGCAATATTTCGTAAGACAGATATATCTATCTGTATTTCTCTGCACATGCAATATGAATTAGAATAGGAAGAGACATACATTTACCTATAGGGAGTTTGAGTTTCTTTCGAAGGGAGATTCGTCGGGAACGGGAGCGGGAGCGCCTGTCTGTGGTGGTCCCAGAGTGAGCAGTGGTGCACTCGGACGTGTCCTGCTCAGACTGACTACTGGTATCACTCGCTGCACTCTGTGACTTGAACATCTTTCGCCAGAAGTCCTTGCGTCCCAGAACGGCCCCTTGGTTTTGCTCATCACTGGAAAAAAAGAGATGTGGAGCATGAACTGCATTTCAGTGAAGTTTAGGTGCTCAGGGGAATGAGACTTACCTCCTGCAGCCCCCTCCTGACCTCTCTATTCTTTGATGTTTTTTCATTTTGAATTTCAAACATGCTCTTCTCAGTGGGACATAATCAAGTTTGACAACATGCTCAATATTGTTCAAGGCACGAAATAACCATCTTTTCTACCCTGAGGAGCTTGTCCACTGAACAAGTCCTTCAAATTTTTAGTTTCTACACGTGAAAAACAAATCATCTTCTTTAGGTCAAAGTGACCCACACTGATGAGACTACACTGGTGCTTTCTACAAGCATGTGTACAGGAGAGCTTTTGGACATCACGAGAGCCATTTGGGAACCTGCTGGAGTCACAGTTCTCATTAAGAGATTAGAATGGGGACAGCATGTTTTGGTATACTCTTGAGATCTCCCACAGCTGTTGCAGGGCTCAGAGCAGAACAGCTTGCTGCAACTCTGCAGGGCAGTAAAGAGCTTTGTGTTATCCTTGCAGTCTCGGCAACAGTGAGACTTTGCAGGCTCAGTTAACATAGGAGAATACTATATTATAGAGCTCTGGGCCTTTGTGCAAGCAATGTCTTTGTACAGTGCCTCACCAAGCACTTTAACAAGACAGGGGGATATTTAGAGGCACAGAGAAGTTAAATGACTTGTCCAAAGTTACATAGAGACCAGTGGTCATTTATAAAATTTTCTAAAATTCTTCAGAGTATTCATTAGATTTATTTCAATATTAAATGGCAGAATTCTTTAGACAATAGAGACTTCAAATGTCCACTGCCTAACAGCAGGCTGATTCACTCATTAAGAAACCTGTGCTGATTATGGAAATGCAACACTTTTCTGAACCTACGTGTCCAAGATAGGTCAGGAATGGGCTGGCTCTTGAGAGGCAGTAAAGGATTAACGACCCTTAGCAACAACTTGAAAGTTGAAAATTAATAGAATCATCCCCTAGAAGTACAAACAAGGCATGGATAACAGCTGTGATGACATCTCTGAGGAATTAGCACTCTATTCATGGCTATGATAGTATATAGAATCATGGAATCATAGAATGGTTTGGGTTGGAAGGGACCTTAAAGCTAATCCAGTTCTAACCCCCCTGCCATGAGCAGGGACACCTTCCACTAGACAAGGCTGCTCAGTGCTTCATCTAACCTGGCCTTGAACACTTCCAGGGAGGAGCAGCCACAACTTCCTTGGGCAACCTGTTCCAGTGTCTGACCACCCTCACAGTGAAGAACTTCTTCCTAATATCTCATCTAAACCTCCCCTCTTTCAGCTTAAACCCATTTCCTCTTGTTCTGTCACTAACTGCCCTTATGAAAAGTCCCTCCCCAGCTTTCTTGTAGCCCCTTCAGGTACTGGGAGGCCGCTGTAAGATCTCCCTGGAGCCTTCTTTTTTCCAGGCTGAACAGCCCCAACTCTTTCAGCCTGTCCTCACAGGAGAGGTGCTCCAGCCCTCGGATCATCCTCATGGCCCTATTTGTCAATATGATATTGATAACTCTACTGCACTGTCATTTGAAAACCTCTGGTGGTTCCCCCCGCAAATTCAGGGTGGGTCCAGTTGCCAGCATTGAAAACAGGCATTACCTGGATGCTATCAGAAGCTCCTGAACAGACACAACACATTTGTTGTACTGTACAAAGAGAGAAGTCCTTGCTGTCCTACCGATTTCTACTAACCTCAGAAGGAAACTGCTAGCAATAACACATGAAACAATTCAATATTTACTTACTGTTCTGGAGTTTGCATTGGCCGGCTTGAGACGTAACTACGGCATTCATCGGTGGCAGCTGACGCCTGGCCTTTGTCAATGACGTTTCCCACCTCGGATCTATACAGACAACATAAATCATCAGCTAAAGCAAATGGATGGCCCATCTCATGGTCACCACATAGCTACATGACAGGGAAACCAGCACTGTTGGGCAACAAAGCAGCTTTGGAGATATACCCTCTCTTTAGCAACTTACTGCCTCTATATATATCATTCAGGAAAAAGGCATCAGCTCTTAGAAGCAAGTCAAGGTTTTTAGGAATTTTTCAACTTTCTTAATCCTTCTTCCTAACATTTTAATATGACAAGCCTCAAAGCACTAGAGAAAATTTATTTTCGACAAAGTATGTCAGGATTAGATTTCTTCTGGGGCTTGGCTTTGTATATCAGGGTTTACCTGTCAGATAAACAAGACTAAGGATGGGATGCATATTAAAAGCTGTGTCCACACAGTGTTTTGGGACTGACATGCTTCTTACTTCTTTTAACCTTTCCTCCTCCCGGTGTTTCCATTGCACTGTTCTCTTAGGCCTCTTGTATGAGAGGGTTAGCACGTTTTGCTGCAAATCTATTACCGCCTCAGTTCATTAAATTCAGAAGGAGACTGGTGACACAGTACAATTCTATAGATCAGGAACTGACATATGTTACCAAGATAAAACATACAAGCCCTTGGACTGCCTACATTTTTGTTCAGTGCATGTAGTCATACAGTCATACACAAGTCAGTCATTTGCCTTCTCCCTCCCAGACACCCACCTTTTGCTCCCAGAAGGTTTTGGCTCTTGCTCCGGTTCCTCTGTTTTTTTCCCTGGTATTAACTTTTCAGCACTGTCTAAGAGGGCACTGAGTGCCACTCTGCGAAAGACATTCCCATGAGCCTCCTTGATAAACTGGACCAGCTGTCGGATGTCGCAGTACAAGCCCTGAGTAGCAAGACATCAGGAAAATTAAAGAACTCAGCCTGCAGTTTGTGAAGAAGCAGTGAGAATCAATAGTTTCTAAGGTACTTCAGCAGGCCATTACTTCCTCTGGCTCTTGTCTGATATACTCTCCATTTACAGGGGTTTTGTTTTCTGTCTGGGATCAAAAGCTGGAAACTCCATTTACTGCACTCAGAAGAAGCAGACAATGAGGAGCATTATTGTTATGGAACATCCTCTGCAATGGGCTAAAGCAGATGTAGAGGTAGCAGAAGCTAAAACAGCTGCAAGATGAAGGAGCTGCAAAGATTACTTAAATCCTGTTTTCACAGAATCACAGAATCACAGAATGGTAGGGGTTGGAAGGGATCTTGAAAGATCATCTAGTCCAACCCTGCCAGAGCAGGATCACCTACAGCAGGTCACACAGGAAGGCATCCAGGCAGGTTTTGAATGTCTCCAGAGAAGGAGACTCCACAACCCCTCTGGGCAGCCTGTCCCCCCGGTGTCCTGTCACTCTCACAGTGGAAAAGATGTTCCTTATGTTTACATGGAACCCCCCATGCTCCAGCTTGCACCCATTGCCCCTT
>NW_010307252.1:0-398 GCF_000700745.2 Antrostomus carolinensis
TATTCAATATAATCTTTCAGAGAAACTGAAGGGTTAGGACAACAAAGTAGTGAAGCATATACCTGGCAAGAGTACTCATATGTTTAAACTTTCGCATATTTTTACATGCTTTACTGCATGGAGGCCTGATCCCACAGGACACGGTACAAGCAGTAAGGGAAGTTAGTAAATAATACAGGATACCTTCATTTTTCATTGCAATGGATTGCAGTTCCTGGAGAAACTGCAGCTTTCACATTTCACAATGCATAAGCTGCAGTTTCTACACAACTAGCTAAGCCTTTAGAGGACAGACAGATCTTTTTAAATCTACAAAAAGACTAAATCACTCACTGTCCAAGCACATCCAGAGGCTGCTCTTTGTCACTTCATCAGATCACACGAAGAAAAAAGACAAG
>NW_010307252.1:451-15859 GCF_000700745.2 Antrostomus carolinensis
TGAAGCCAGTTTCATTATTCACCATTCCTCATAAATGCATGCAAAATCTCACACCCAGGTATGCTCCCTGCACATTGAAATTCTGTGAGGGCTCCTATGACTGCTAAATTGCAAAGGCAGGTATAACAGAATTCCTTAGACATCAGAGAACTCCTGAGACTCTGCACTTCTGAAAACAAGCTCCAAATCTTGATGAAATTGCAATGCCAAAACCAGATTCATTTCTGATTTACAGTGATGCTTCAAATAGATAATAAAAAAGTCCCTGGAAATCAATCTGCCAACTGTTTGCTGTTAACTTTTTCCAAAGAACATGATGACACTAGACCAGATAGGTTATGAATGCAAGTATAACTTATTTCATTTATTTCTTATGTTTCCCTGTCCTTGACAAGTACCAATTCTAGCTGCTTGTGCAAAATGCATGGCAAATGTATATACTGAAACAGAGGCCTGTTTTAAAATCACATATAGCTCACTAGAACTTTAAATGCCCAAATTTAAGCTTAATTAAGGTGAGAACATTGATTTGACATTGATCTTTATCTTTGCACTTAAAAAAAACCCTTAAATTGCCCTCCAGCTGTTAGCTTGAATTAGACACTATTAATAACATCAACTCAATTATTAGCCTTTTACATTAACAGTTTTGTTTGCTCACTCCTTCAGTACCCTTCAGATCTAATTAAGAAACAACTTTTAGCACCATAACACTGCACATTTCAGAAGGCACGGATTGAATGCATTCTCACAAATCTGCAGCTGCCCCCCTCGACGAGGCCTTGAAGTGCCCACAAAGATTCAAAATGCTGCTACTGTTGTTTAGGTACTAAAATGTGAGGTTATCTCAGTAGATCACTCCCACTCCAGTCCCTTTGCTGGCTATGCAAGATATGTGCTGTAAAAACTGTTCTTCATGGCCTTTGCCTATTTGCTACTAAATTAATCTGTTTTCTTTGCACGTCCTTGGCTTCTCCAGCACTGGCAAATGCTTGCCTTTTATACCACTCCTTTCTATCACTTCAAGTCTCAGTGTTACAGGACAAAAAGATATTTTGCAGTTTACTGAAAAAAGAAAAATATTAGCTGGTCAGAATGAAAATTGAATTATCTGTTTACTTAAATATCTTGAAAATCAGTTTCTGGGTACCTATAAGTGTGCTTGCTTTGCAATCACTATTTTAAACAAGTTTGAAAATAATCCAACCGTTTTGGTTAGCAGTCCGTGCAAAATAGGAGGAGTTACAGAAAGAAGACAAGACCACTGCAGTTTTAAAGGCTGGCATGCAAGGCTAATTTGAGCCTGTTCCTCCCTTTCTGACTGTATCTCCCATCTCTTATTCTGGGCATACGGCAAGCCATAAATTTTGGTGTCCTCCACACCAGGGAAAGGGGCAGTAAAAGTCTTCAAACAGGAAAAAAGTCTCCTCTAGAGCTTTCCTCTGCATATTTTGAACTTTGTACTGCCTCAAGTGAAATACTTGCTTCTTAGAGCTGTTTTTACTATACACTGTCCTAGTCTCTGTGGGACCTGCTCCCAAGGGATTTTTCCACAGCTACACATTTAGAGAAGTGATTTATGTGGTGACCATGAAACACACAATGCACTGCTATTCCCAGGAAGAGAAAAAATTAACTCGCTCAACCTTGAGACTACACCTCCCACCAGGACAGCCACTGGGTTCATACTGCTTGAACTCTCTCTGAAGAGCAGATCAGCATCTCCATAGGCAACACTGGGAAGAGCACAGTGTGATGGTCAGAAAAGAACATTACACAAAGCCCAAACACACAGGATTCTGCTTCAGAAGATGTTGCTCCTTGGAGGAAAACAGCTTGAGACAAAATCAGCAGCACAGCGCTAAGTTATCTGTAGATTACACTTGCTGTTACTTGGACTGCTGTGGTCTTCCAATGGACAGCAAGGGTCCTCACACCTACTGCTCCTCCTGCAATAAACTAGCTCAATGCAGTGCTGAGTGACTCTCTGGTAGGTTCATCCAGAAAACCTACAGAGAAAAAAAAAAATCCTCTTCGTTATTTTCATGTGCTGTAGCTTCAAATATGCTGAACAAGGTTCTTGGATTTAGGACCCTGAACTAGAATGACCCAGGCTATCACATTAAAAAAAAAAAAAAAAAAAAAAGTAGTAGCTGTTACTAGTGCCTGTTCTGCCTCAACTTGCCAAAAACATTTATAACATGCTTCCTACAATGCCCAAAGACAACATGGAGAATTGTTTGTTACAAAGATAAAAAGCACATTCTCTGGGGGCTAGGAACCCAAACAAAAAACTCAAACCCACCACAAACACAGCATAGAAACTGAAGTGTTTCCCTTCTCACCTTCTGTGAATGCATTCTCAATCTAGACATTAAAAATACTCGGTCCCTCTTCCAGTTCTGCTACTGGCTTTCTATATTATCTCAAGGCAGTTACTTAAAACTTTTGTGAGCACCTCTCCTATGAGGACAGGCTGAAAGAGTTGGGGCTGTTCAGCCTGGAGAAGAGAAGGCTCCAGGGAGATCTTATAGTGGCCTCCCAGTACCTGAAGGGGCCTACAAGAAAGCTGGGGAGGGACTTTTCATAAGGGCAGTTAATGATAGAACAAGGGGAAATGGGTTTAAACTGAAAGAGGGTGGGTTTAGATTAGATATTAGGAAGAAGTTCTTCACTGTGAGGGTGGTCAGACACTGGAACAGGTTGCCCAGAGAAGCTGTGGATGCCCCCTCCCTGGAAGTGTTTAAGGCCAGGCTGGATGAGGCTTTGAGTAACCTGGTCTAGTGGAAGGTGTCCCTGCTGATGGCAGGGGGGTTGGAACTAGATGATCTTTAAGGTCCCTTCCAACCCAAACCATTCTATGATTCTATCATTCTATGATATTTGTCTGGAAACAAGAATTCTTACCTCCTGTACTTCACGGCTTTGTTAAAGTTTTTGTGAAGCTGCCCGAACACCTCAGAAAAGACATATGGAGGTATAAATGGAATTACAGCATGCATATCCTTTCCTCAGTGCCCTGTGTTTGCAGCTGATGGCCATCAACACACACAGCCTCAACTCAGACCATGGCACACAGCCCGCTGCCCAAGGAGGACTCTGCTGCTGTAACCACCCCATTGCCAAAACCAGCCTTGAAAACCATCAGTGAGATGATAATCTGAGAAAATAACCACAAAACACACTGTCACTGCCTCCTACTTAGTCCCACACAGATACTCTTGTTGAGTAGGTTAAATAGTTCACCCTACCTTATGTAACTGTGTGGCTATTGTCAGGTCCTTAATTTTTAGAGTAAACAACCATTTTGAAAAAAAATAAATGGGGGGGGGGGAACTTATTTGTCTTTTTTATGACAATCCAATTCCCTGAAAACTCATTCTTCTCAATTTGTCCTGCTTTATTAAAAGCGTGCATGCCAAGTTGAGATAAAGTCTCTTACTGTTATAATTTTGATCTATGCAGCAATTCATTACTTGCTCTTCGTCAGCTGTGGCTCTGATTCTTGATATGCACACGCAATCAGCCCTGCAGACTTCATGGGACTATGACTGTACTTTCACCACTCACACAAAGCACCACACTGAATTACCCAACTTAATTTTCCTCCTCAAACTTCCCCTGTTTTGAAAAAAACATTTAGCATTTGTGCTCTGAAAGCAGACTTTGAGGAGAATGTGTCAGCAGTTAGTACTGTGCCCTTAATTAAACCAACATATTTACGGTCTCCACAAATTCCCTCTGTAGCCATAATGTAATTGTTTCTATATGCCAATTTCACAGTATACACAAATGTTTTCATATTATCAGTGCTGCCTTGCTGACTGCTTAAGATAAGGTCCTCATCTAGCAATGCAAAGGAGACTTAAGCTCTGTCTGCCACATATTAATGAGAACTGGGAACCATCCACAGATAGCCTTCCGCTCCTCCAAAAAAATCTCTCATGACTGCACAAAAATATTACATTTTCTAGATTATTTAAAGGGACAGTATTATCAATGTACTTTTCTTTTCCTCCCCTCCTTCTTCTGACCTAGCATCCCTTAAACAGAACGTCCTTAATTTTTGTTGCAGCTCCTTCAAATGCTAATTTATATTCCTTTGGTGACTGCTGCTTTCTGCACTTGGAGAGCCTTTCACATATATCTGAATGAATGTCCTGAAATTTTCATCAAGTTCAGAGAATGAACATTGCTACATTCAACACTTACAAGCTTAATTTATTTTCTTGAAGCCAACTGTCAAGAAAATCTGGAAACCAAAAGCAGCAGAACATCCTGTATGCCAAACACCACTCAGCTGCGTTATTTCTCAGTGTCACTGAAAAGGCATCATTTATGATTAATCAAATTCGGTCACTGTCCCATCACAGGCTTGATCCACACCCAGTCAAGAGAACAAACTTTGTCAAGAGGTGCTGGATCCAACCCAAAAGTCTTCCAACATAAATTATTTAATTTCTGTATGCCTCTGTTTATGCATCTGTAAAATAGATATTTTAGCATTCAGCTTTGTGTAATGAACGGATGCAAATCATAGGTAACAAAAATGTGTCTGCATACACAGTAATATCATGGCACAACAAAAGCAGTTCCCCACAGTGCTGCAGATTTCTGTCCTCTTCATGGCAGTTGCAATCCACTACCTGAAAATGGGTTTTCAGAAAGAGATCTTATGATGTTGGTGAAGGACAGAAGCTATTTTACATGATATGCCCTTACACTTCCAAAATGATTTTTTTTTTTTGAGACCAATCAAGTGAGTACTACAGAAATATCCTTTCCTGCATCGTTTTAAACTTTTTTTTTCTTTTTTAAATGAAGAATGCTACTTTCCACAGAAAAGGAGGGAAGGAAAAAAAACATTAAAGTAATTTCAGCAGAAAAAAAGAATAGGGTACTATTTCATGCTAATGAAAACTAGACCATAAAATAGCCTGTGAACTAAAGAAGTCACAGACAAACACTTATATTAAAACCAGCAGTTTTCCTCATCATTAAACAGGTTAAAGATATTGTTTTTGAAACAATAACAACTAAATCAGGATTTTAAAATACAATTCCAGAGATTTCAATTTAAACACAATGTCCAACAATGGGAAAGAAGCTACACAAATAATTTTGTTTCACAAAGCAATTACATAATTCTAAATCTATGCAATATAGTTTGAAAATTGATTTCAAAGTCAACAGGCACAGAAGGAGTGCAATTGTGTTTGGTTTTTGAACGCATCACGAAAATTTAAAAACATACACAAAATAGCAGGTAGAAATTCAACATAAAACTGAGAAAAAGCAATAAACATTTATTTTTACAGCTCAGTTCCAATGAAAGGAAGGTTGGATAGCAATCATGTTACTGCCTGATTTGAGCTCCTGTTTTTTTCTTTACTGTATCAAGCAATAAATAAGGCCTTCAGGGTTCAAGATCAAGTAATTAATAACTAAATTTATGGAAGGCACCAGTATGGAAATCAATAAATAGTGACTAAAAAGGCATTATGAATAGAACAACTTCCTAATACTGGTAACTCCACTTGAGAGGATGGCAAAAAATTTCTACATAGTAAGTATATACCAAATCAATCCATGGAATGCAATTTGCATTAAATAAGTTATTTAACATTTTGCACATGACCTCAATGTTGAGACAGGTTAAGTTCTCACCCATCTTTTTGCAAGGTCACATATAAATGCAGGTAGTCCTCTGGACCCTTCACTGTCACTCTTACTTACAGACTGAGCCTTTCCCACAAATATCCACAGTGGCATGTGCTTTTCAGGAGTTCAAAAAGATACCTACATCAGTTAAGAAGACTAAGAGAGCACATAATGGGACTGCTCAATTAAAAACTGCCACCCCAGAACCTTGTCTCATTTTTGCCAAAGCTAGTGTGACCTTTACAACTACACATATTTATTTTTATATATACCTATATACATACTAGATCGATAAATACATGCTTGATCTCTGCTGACAGATCAAATGAGAAAGGTACAAAGAGAGACTGTTGTCTACTTCTATTACCAAGGAGCAAAGGGCTGGAAGGTACTGTCATTATCCATTACACAGACAGAGGTTGTTTTCATATAAGGCTCCATTCTTGAAAAACAAACATGTCAATCCACCACCACTTCTAGGGAAATAACTGATGAAAAAGCAGGTTATTCCGCCCTAATGTTTGGAAATCAGATGCTATTCAATATGGAGAACTGAAAGGTACTGCATTTAAACGGAATCGCCCAAAGAGATCCAGGGTGGGGAACATCTGGAGAACTAACAGCTTGGCAGAAAGGGATGTAGGGATTACAGTGAATCATAAACTAAGCTTGAGCCTTGGTGTCATGTTGTTGCATTAAGAACCACCATTGTATTACAGATATAAACAAGGCAATGGTGTGCTACCAACCCTTCTCCTCTAGTCAGTCCTGCTAAGACCTCATGTGCAATCACATGCTCAGTTTTTGATACTGTTGTTCAAAAAAGAGGCAGCAAACTGGTCAGAGTCCAGAAAAAGAAATGATAGTTATTTGTGAGTGGTCTAAAAAAAGGTGATGTTGGAAATCAGCATTGATTAACCTTTAGAGAGAAAAAAAAGGAGAAAAAAAAAAAGCAGAGGGGGCAAGGAGAACGTAATGCCCTTCATAAATATCAAAAAAAGTTGCTGTAAAGAAGGCCATTTTTGGCATCCACGAAAGACAGCAAAAAATAAAGAGAGATGTCTTTAAGATACCAATAAAAACACTCAGTGGTAAGGACTCTGCACACTAGAACAATTTGCAAAGGGAGACGGTGGAATTAACCTGCTGGGACAGTTTTTAAGGACAGTTCAGTTCAACATCTGCCAGGAATGATAAGCAGAGCTGAATCCATCTTGGGGCAAAGGACACACCAGGTAATTTCTCAAAATTATAAAATGAAGTCAAGGCAAACTCCGTGAAATACAACAGTATTAAAAAACCGGGACTGAGGCAGCAGAAAACTTAAAAGAATACATTTGGTAACCCATCTTCAACCACAAAAAAAAAAAATCAGATCCTGACATACTTGTGTTTCACTTCTGGTTTGTACATTTCACATGTAACTACAAAGAGCATTTCCACTCCTCCACTTGCAGTAACAGGCAGCTTTATCCCAGAGCAAGTGTTGCAACCTTAATCTGGTGCAGTGAAGATACAAACTGCTTACTGGGATGTCTAATCCAAAACCGGAAGAAAAGAAGCTAAATGTAACCAGCTTAACTTTTCATTTATTTTGTGTTTCAAGAGAAACATTTCACATTTGCACCATTCTCAACTCATCAGTCTTCAAGGGTATGTTTTTGCACAGATTTCTGATCTTTTACGTTCTTTCTATTGCTATTTTGCAGAAGTAGCACAGCTGCTTTCACAAAGGTCCTGCTCTCCATGACAACATCCAACTCAGGGAGCTAAGTATGAGAAAGAACAAGGAATATGGAAGTGTGGAAGGAAAGTATCGTGTAGGAGGCACTCAAGGAAAAAACTAAGCATGTGGGATAAAGGGAACGGAGAAATGGTGCTGCAAGGACTCTTCTACTCTGAGTACTAAAGAGAGAAAGGGTTGTGAAGCTTTGAAAAGATGGATGGATGGAATGAAATGAGGAAGGCAGGAGGGCATAGGCTTAGCTGCTAAGAGAAGGGATGGAAGAGGAAGATGATAGGGACTAGCAAGACGAACAGCCTTGAGAATAAAGGTGGTGTCGTGGAAGGAGAGTTATTGCAGATAAAAGATGGAGGCTCCTCCCACAGCTTTGCGTCTCGAGTAACAAGGCAATACAGAGGCACTACCTGAACTATCAGTGGGGGATAGGCATGTGCTAATTCTTGAACAACGCAGCTTCCTCAGGTATTTTATCCTGCATCCACTTCGCAAAAGAGGTGGACAAATCCAGTGTTGGTAATCAAACACTTCATCTGCCACTTAGCAGCTCTGTAACAGCAGTAGAAGTACAAGTCTTGTACTCAAATTCAGAGACAAAAACCGTTAGAACTGTATAAATGCCTAACACATGGTAATAATACTCCATGACATCCTCCATTTTGAACGTATCTTGCCACTCAACGTAACTGCATCCAAGTCACTCTGAAGCTGCTGGTAACAGAAGGGGTACAAAAACTGACATGCTTATGTTTCAAATAAATTTTCTTCTTTTTTTGTGAAACCCCTTTCTGCAGGCTTATAAATTCTTACTGAAAAGGTTCATTACCAAGTTCTGAAGGCAATGAACCAGATTAAGAAACAGGTCCAACTTTGGCAAGACTTGATCACCTATCCAGTCCTGAGATGAGCAACAGCAGCTACTGACACCAGGATAAGCAGTGTGATTCATGCCAAGTAAAGTTGATTTTCCTAGTATAGTAGATAAGATGAATTTTTTCACACCCTTCTTATAGATTCCGAACTCCACCAAAGTGGGAGACATGGACAGTCAATAAATTCCTTAAAAACTTGTAGTAGGCCGCTTTTTATTGAGAGCTATTAAAATTACATTAAATACTCATGAGTCACACTTGTTCTCAAGAAGTTCAATTTTCATTCTACTTTTCAGACAGCTGAAAGACCAATTTACATAAGACACCCTTTTAGCTTCCCAAACCCCCTTTGGTATTTCTATTAGCTGTTAAGTGAAATGTGCCGTTTCCCTCCCGTGAAAGAGTTGAGACAAGACACAGCTCATCTTGTATCATTCCATTTCGGGTGGTTTTGAAGTATGAATAATGCAAGGTTCTATGTGCTATGGGATCAGCATTTCTGTGTTACAAGTGTTACATTACCTAAAGCATTGCCATGATAGAGTATGTGTTCATATAGAAAAAGAATTACATTAACCTTGCCAACAAATGTTTACATTTTACTTATTGACAAAGTGTCTCTCCCTGCAAGTAAATGAAGCTGATAACTTTCAAGGTGTCCCTCAGGTAAGAGGAATCAACCAGAGGGAATTGCATTAGCAGTAAGAAACATAAGCCCTGTCTTATGTATAAGATTCAATTCAGATTTTTTTTTTTTTATTTTTTTTTTAAGAAGGAAATTGTCAGGGTTCAGATCCTGGCAAACTGCTATGATCTCATACAGAAAATACTGTACTACAGTTTTCAAGTCTGCTAGAGGGTGAAAAAGGATTATGGTCATAAAATGATAAAGGGAAATGGGTGTTAAAAATAAAACCCACACCCCAGAGATCATGAAAAAATAATTTCAAGAACACTAGCTTTTTAAGAGAGTCCATAAGCTTATAGATAGAGAAAAATGCTATAATAATGTCTAATGAAAGCTTTCATACTTGAATCACAGTTCAAGAGCTGCTAATGTGTAACCAGAAATATCATTTCAAATGTATCACCTCAAACTATCTCAAAGATAATGATAAAACATTTGTCAGAGCTAGGAGGACCCCAAGATTCAATAGCAAAAATGTAAAGAAGCCATTTACATCAAAGGCTGAAAGGAAACAACAACAGGTAATTTGCTGTAATCCAAATTATCTTGAAAGCCAATGGAAATGTCTTGGCCTAGCTATACTTTTACTGTCAACAAAGGCCACTATTGAATATGGTTTAGAAATCTGAACAATTTCATTCAGAAGGATCTCAATGCATCACTACTAAGAAGATAAGATCAATTGTCTTTGTACCCTTTAAAGAAAACAATAGGTACTTCCTGTTCCATGTAGTATGGACATAGAAGAAAATACAAAGAGTGTTTCCTACTATACTTTGCTATACTTCCCATGAAAGTGACTTTTGGCAAAATGCCCATCTCAAACTTCATTATGGACCTTAGATTTTCAGTATTACTCATCCAGCTAAAATGCCTTCCTGCTTTCTTCTGCATTTGCTGCCTGAACTATGGTCAGGAAGACATTTCTATTTTTTTAATTTTTAAGAGTAGAAGAAATGCATTAAAGATGCAAACCCCAGTCATATTCATGCCCTGCATTGCTCCAATTGAGGCTATAATGCAATAAATACCTTTTGTATTCCAAGATCATCCTCAGTTTTCACTGAGCTCGTGCAGTTTATTCTTCATCGTTAACAGTTTTAAGTCTTCCTGTCATCTTGTGAAGCTGGACTAAGATATGGCTAACTTTATTTTTTTTCCTCCCCCTAGGTACTTTCAAGTGTATAAGACATTCTATGAAGAAACTGGCAAATCTTTCCATGACATTCTTTTTCAATCCTTTCATTTATCTTTTTGTCATTCACTTCATCTTGGAGTTTACAAAGTTTCAGGGCAACCTACCATAGTGGGATTCAGAGCCTTGACTGTGGCTCACCAATTCTCCTGCAGTACCTATAATGAAAAAGTCAAAAGTGCTATTAAAAAATCTCCTCCTTCGAGCTCATGCCTCATCAAATTGAGCCTGCATTACGGTCAGTGACCATGACAGATTCACAGAAAAAGAGCACACTGCCGAGTGATGATGTTTCTGGCAAGCTGTGGCGTCCATTCTAGCTCTGACTCTTAATGGAATTGAAACATTTTTTAAAAGCATCTTAAAATAACCAAAGTTGTGCTACGCTACTGTTTTTTTTTGGGGTTTTTTTGTTTTTTTTATTTCTTATTATCATATTTTAAAGTACGTGACACTGTTCGGGTATCCTGATCAATGCAGCCAGTTCACGGCTCACATAGGCAAGAATAACTTGCTGCTTTGCGGCAGCTTTTCCCCTTGCAGCCATCAGAGTGCATCACCTCTTATTCTTTACCCCACCTTAGCTTTCTAGTGACCTACTCACTGAACTTTATAGCATTTCACTCCTCACCCCTGTGAGCAAGCAATGACCAAATTCCCTTCTTTCCTCTTTTTCTGCCTGACAAAGGCAGTGAGAGGTCCCTGCCTCTGGGTCACCTGCTCCAGACTTGCTTGGATTCCTTATCCTGCTCTCACTTGCCCAAAACTGAGGCTATTTTCTACTTGAAAAGTCTATGTATCCCAACAAAACCTACAAGGGTGGAAAAATTGAGCAGGAAGCTCCAAAGAGTATGTCTAATTGCCAAACTTTATGTTCACCTTTCTTTCCTCATAACTTCCTTTACTCTCTTTAGGCCAAAAATTCAGTGAGAAAAAGTCATGGCTCTTAGCTTCTGTAATAACTGTTTACCTTAGCCAAACTGTAACACACTGAAAATAATGTATTTAATTTTTCTACATGTTTTTAACAACATGTGTTCCATGTCTAACTACTCCTTGTCATTCAGCCATGGAAAGCTTCCCGAGATACTTCACATTTCCATGTTACCAAAGACAAGTCTAAGAGCTGATGCAAATCATGGTGGTTTTCCATTTCCATTGTTTAAAGAAATTTTAAGAACATCAGCATTTCTTAGCAAATCAGGATGACTGCTACAAGACATCTGTATATTTCAAGAGTAAAGGTGTAAATTTACAGGTACCATCTGCAATTCATTAGCCACAACAAAACTAACCCACTAATGCTAAACATAACTCAGTCCAAAGGAGGAAAATCAAATAGTTACCAAGTCCCCCAAAATGCTCATCCAGCCCAGCATTAAGCTAAGTTCTAGTCTTGTTGTTAACTTGAGAGGCTACTCATAAACAAAGAGATCATGGGAGATAATTTGCCTGCTATTGTCTATCCTACAAACAAAATGTTATCCAAACTAGTTACGGAGTCAAAAACAGCACTCAAGAAAAATAAACATGAATTTTGCTAGAGGGTCAGCAGCTTGGCTCTTTTGGAGAATATCATTCCAATGTGAAGTAACCAAAACACATAAAATAATAAAAAAGCAGCCAAAACCCATTAGGCTGAGATTTGTACTCTTACGCCGTTCCTAATAAAGCTGTTGAAGTCAGTTTAAAATTTAAATTATTTAACCTGCAAGTGAAAAAAATTTACTAGCTTTGTAGAGAAGATGCCTACCTGGAAGATGAGACACTGATATTCCTATTGCTTACCAGGAACTGTTTATATATGCAAATAGGGTTGATCAACAGATAAGGTTAAGACAACTACAGAATATTAAATTGCAGAGCACTCTGCTTCAAGGTAGGAAGATAAGAGTTCAAGTTTCCTCAGGCAGAGGAGAGAACCAAACTTGGGTTTTCTACACTGCTGCATCAAACCACCACCTCCCACTACTTTGCACACCATGACCTTCATTTCTCATACTTTCCCACAGGTGTTCAAAATAAAAGTGTTTATTTTGGGGCTTAATGAAAGAGCATTTTTTTTCAGCCATCACCAGCTAATGTTATTTCAGTGAAACTAAGTTTGTTGAAGAAATGTAAACCCGCTCCACAGTGAAGTAGCCCAGCTCTCTGCCTCTGCATTTGTATTAGCATTACCCCTGCCGTAAGTCAGATAGTCTTTTAAAGTAGCATAGAGGCAGGACGGTAGAAGAAGAGATGGCTGGCAGCAAGCTATTGGCCAGTAGAGCTAGACTCTTCACCAGACCTCCATACTCCAGAGGAAAGCAGGACCTTTCTCTGACAGATGCCAGATCAGGAATGCTATAACAGTCTGGCACAATTTGGATACTTTTGTTTTTTAAAGCATGGGCTAGCGGACTGGACTTTAGGTTTGAGCCGCAGGTCACCCAGATTGTCTTCACTCACTGGCCATGCACGGCTTAATTAGCTCTTGTGGACAGTATTTGTTCACAGCTACACTGGGGTAGACCCAGACTAATGGCATTGTCTGTTATTAAGTTGTTCTGAATTTACCATAAATTTTGTACTACTCTGTTGGAAACTTAGCTACAGAGGAGGAATTAGGGAATCACACAGGTTAGTCTTCACCAGCAGCTGAATCTCAGGGAGGTGAAGCCTAAATAGGGATAATTGTACTCAAATTACCAACCTCAAAGGATGCAATTAATGTTTTTAAAGGGTTTTGAGGGTGGAAAGTGCTACACAAAGGAGAAATAAAACTATTTTGTGAGCTTCTGTGTAGGCCAGCAACTGAAGGCTCCAATTATGTGGCTTTCAATAGTTAACCACATGAACATAATAAAGCAATTCTGATGACTGACTTCCTTCTTATTTGCATGACTTTCAGCACCTCCCACATGCTGCAAAACTTTAAAAGCTATCTCTTCTGTCAAAATGGACTTGATCTTTCAGCACCTCCCACATGCTGCAAAAGCTATCTCTTCTGTCAAAATGGACTTGAACTATGGCTTAACCATTGCTGGAAACAAGCAGAAACCTGAACAGGTCTGTGGATGTACCGAGACAGAAAGCTGACTGAAGCCTGAAACGTGTGCCCCTTGGAGGTGAAGGGAAGATGGACTTCTTTCAAATACTGTTTAATTTCTCAGCCTAGTTTGTCTTAAAAGGAAGGTTCCAGATTCTGATTTTTCCATTACTAGCTTTTTTATCTTCCTAATTTATCTGGATGACTTGTGAATAAAGCCTTATATGATGAAAAGCTTGTCTATTTTTCCACAGCTATATCCATTGATTTAATAAGACATTATTCCAGCAAACATTGCCTTCTTTACATCCTGAAATGAGCCTGGGCACACAATTTACTGCCACTATTTTCACATGGAGCCTAAACCAAATTATTGTAACTGTGGTCTTATCGGGAACTTCAACAGCAACAGGCAAAAGACACAGACCTAAACAAAAAATTAGCAGTATGTGTTCCGTAAGGAACTTATGAATTCCAAATTTTGCTAATCATTTCAAGTCTTTCTTCTTTAGTTAGTTCCTAATCCATGACTGACTTTGTTCATCATGCCCAGCAGCACAAGAAATTCAATCCTCTGATAAGGTCCTGAAATTGAATCGTTTTGCAAAATATTACCTGTTCATTTTCATATGTATATTTTTACAGGATTATTTCCTTCCCCAACTCAATTTGCTTGAACAGCCAAAAAAGACTTAGTGTCAGGGAAAATCCGGATGTAGTAATCCCAAATTACTTTGTTCCCTTATGTGAGATACAGCTGCAATCTAAACTGTTGGGGAAAACTTACAAATATAAATAAAGAGGGATATGACATATGGGAGTCAATAACAGGGGTTTCCAGTCGATAGCCATTCCTTTTTACTGCTTTGTGAAAGACTGATCAATCACCACAGAAATCTTCAAACTGCTTGAGTTCTCCTTCAAACACAAAATTCATAAACCATCGTGTTTGAAACAGAGCAGCTTGAACAGTGCTTCAGGCAACACTGCTGAAATGGGAAACCTACACAACACAGAGAAGATAAAGCATGGAGAGCTCAAAGGAGAGTAGCTGTGCAGCATCAGAACCTACACCATGAAGAGTAGGGCCAGGCTGGTGGGGGGCGGGGAGAGAGCAGCCAAGCCCTTTGAATTCACAGATGGAGGCTTGCCTTCTTCTGGATATCTTTGTCAGAGGAGCATCCTTATGTGGAGAAACAGATGTTTCAAAGCACATCCAGATGTGCACAAATACTGGTGATGTGTTCCTCATTCTCATCACAACACACTCTTGATTTATTCTTGACTTAGACCTGTTTGTTTTCCCTGATGACCTGTGAGGCTGTTGCATTTCTTACAAGCGTCATTTTTTTAAAACCTCACTAACTTCAAGACTTCTATCTTGAGCAATATCCTTACTATTTCCTGAGGACCTGGGGGGCGTTCCTCTACCCAAAGACTTAGAAGCACAAGCTAGCGCAACAATTACTCGGTGTCCTAAGTTCCCATCAGCCATCTTCAGCACACATAGATGGACTGGAGAGCAGTGGTTGGGGGACAGAAGGAAGGCACTTAGAGGCTGCCTGGGGAGTCAGGCTGAAGGACAAAGAGGAGTAATCAAAATACAAGACCTTCTAGTTCATTCTGCCGGTTTAGCTGCTACCATGTTACAAAAGTCTGACACTCTCCTGACTCAGCCAATACACTCTTGCTGTCCTTCCCAGAGTAAAGCCACTCAGCTGGGTATTTTGGAATTCTTCTAGTATTATGTGAATGGCAAGCTCGGCTGCATGCCACAAGAACTGTTCACCACAGAGTCTGGGTGTTTGGGTTTTTTTTTTTTGTTTGCTTGTTGGATTATTTTGTTTTTTCTGTTGTCTCTTCTCCTCAGAGATGCACTTTCTTAAATGACAATTTAATTTGCTTTCTTTTTTAACAGTCGTATTCTTCGCAATGAAATTTACCTAATGGTCCATATAGCATGATGCTGTAAATTTCCATTTTTGCTGTCATTTTTAAATTCAAGAGGGGAGAAGGAAAAAAAAAAGAATAAATACACAAAGGGAGCTGAAGTTAGTCAACCAGTTCCCCCCTCCCCTCAAAGTCCTCAGGCTCCAATGAGATTAAATCACAGAGTTAATACAAATCTAGTCTGTCAGTTCCAGCAGATACACACTGCTTCTAGGTTAAAAGAACAGCGCAGTAAGAATATATTCAACTGATCCTAGGTTCAAAGTAAAAGTC
>NW_010307252.1:15914-25248 GCF_000700745.2 Antrostomus carolinensis
AATGTAAAGGGACAAGAAAATCACTACAGATGATGCTAAAAGATTAAGAATAGCCAGAAAAACATTTATAACACTAAGGAGAATTTCTCCCCTCCATAATTACCTGCCAGACTACCAGAAGAGAGTTATCTGTTCTATTTATAATGTAAAAATTATTTTATTCACAGCAGTATTGCCAGTTCAGGAAAAAAAAAAATGATAATCACCTTTGACAACCTGTTCTTCCCATAACACTGACACTGCCAAAATCACAAACATTTTCAGAAGACCAAAAGTGTTAAATTGAAAATCCTGCTCCAAAAAAACAAGGACACTCCAAACATGAAAGGAAGATAAGGTCACCCAACCCACCATAGCTGCGCGGTCTGCTGAGTCTCCAGCCTATAAACAGATAGATTTTGCTTAAGGGATTATTCATAAATGGGCTTCCAACAAAAACAGTGGGGAGACTGCAGGAGATCATTAGCTTACAGAAAGTTGAGGGATTTTTACTTAGTCTGCTAGTACTAAATGGACTAAGAACTGTTTAAGAATGGTATTCACTTTGCTATGTATGGAATAAGGCTTGCTTTATTTTCATGCTTAATGCTAGCTCTGTATTTAAATGCCTTCGCTGTCCTGGTGTGTGATATATGAGACACTAAAAATAGCCTGTCTGCTCCAGAATTTCCATTGTGTCTACCTTTGAAAAGCTCTACTAATGATGAAAAAATTACTATGAATTTAACTTATTAGGATAAAGCCTAAAATGTTGAGAGATGGAGACTGCACACCTAGTAAATCTCTACTATATATTTTCTATGTAAATCTACTTTACGGACCTCATATTCAGGCAAAACTCCCTCTATTTCAAGCTATACTGGAGGAAAGAAAAATAAGGCTTGAAAGTCCGTGTCTTTTACTGCTACTTTTTTTTTGTGTGTGTCTGCGTGATAAGGCCTGGAAACTCTCCAAAATTTAGCAAGTCTTATCTGTGTGTTCTCCAGCTCTTTTTTTTTGTGCTGCAGATACCTTTTTAATCCAACTCAGATGTTGTTTATACTTTGGAGGGCCTCTTGCAGCCAGCAAGACAAAACAACACAGTGGGATCCTGTTCCAGTAAGATATGGAGGTGTCCTCTCAGGACAAAGGTAAAAGCAGCCAGTATTGCATTGGCAAAGCAGAGCTGATGATTTCATGGCAGGGAATAAGCAGTCTAATTCAGGATCCTGAGATTTTAATGTATGTAAGACACAAAGACTAGTGGACGTGGCTAGAGTCAGCTACCGAGCAAGCACATGCAGACTCCACAAAGGTGTTCAGCATCATAACTCCAGCTTCAGGGGCTAACTCCCATGGGGATTTCTTAAATACACATCAAGCACTGACTGAAACAGTTCTGGGTATTTTAAGTCTCCTTCAGTCAAGGTTGGCAAGTTTCTCAAGTAGTCTTACGATACTGCCAACCAGCAGTACCGTACCAGCCAAATATACCTCTGAAAAGGTTAAAGCCTAATTACTCTATCACTTAAACTACTGATTACTCCATTTTTACCACTTTTCCTCCACTCTGCCTTGCTGGACACATACCCTTTATAGATGATGTCATTAGCTAGATGGCCAGCTGCATTTGTAATCAAACAACTGGTTGCTGAACATCTTTCAAAACCATGCACAGCCCAGACTTATGAGGACTGCATACATGTTGGGCAGGAAGGCAAGAAACTTATGTTGGTTTTACATACATTTCTATTTCCCGACTTTGCATGTGTACATGTGCAGGTACTATAAAAATGTACAAAATTAGGCAAGTCAGTTCGTCAAAAACATGCACTGTACTTTACCACCATGTATACAGAGAGATTCTGAACACTTCCCCTTTTACACATTGAAATGAATTAAATGGATGGAGAAAGAAAAGGTATGCTTGCGTGCCTCATTGCTCTCCATAAATTTTAAATTTATGTAATTTATAAGTCAAAAGATTAGCGTAACTTCTTAAGTGCCACAACCATAGCGTCAGAGTCCATCAGAAAACTTCAAGCTGTTCTTTGACTTCAAGATCATCAGCTACAATGCAGACCTTGGCAGCAGCAGTTAGGTGGCTGCTCTCAGTGATGGATGAGACAACAGAATGCAGTTTGCTCTTTCACAGCTATAACAATGCTGTCCTGCCCTGCTGACAGGCAAGGTGAAGCTGGTTTTGTCAGTGAGCCAAGCAGATATGATCCTGAAGACACCAAGGAAGCAGATATAAGCAGTAACAAGGTGCCATCCTCACAGAGTCACTTTTCAGGACATAACTGCATTTTAGTAGATTAGTATTACCAGTGATATATCTGTTATGGGCCTGAAAATCCACTATATCTAACTCCGACTGCAGTTTCTCCACAGCCAAAAAACCACATGGTACACAGGACTAGGCCAAATGCTAGGAAACGTGGGCAACTTCCATGCTGTTCACAAACATTAATGTCCAAACCCAAGCACATTCTCCATTGCAAAAACAGAGGCAAAATTCCAAACAAAACAAACCAACAAAAATAAAAGCAGTTATCATGGTTAGCGAAAACTATCAATCCTTGATGGCACTACCGTTTGGAAAAATGCTGTGTTCAGCTCCACCCGCAGCTACTGTTTTGTTACAAGATACACTGCTCTCCCAAACAATTTTACTAAGTGATTTTTTAAAAAATTAAACTCCAAAGCACGATGTCTAGACTGAAAGGGCCGCAGTCTGATAGGAAAGGTTGAAGAGCTGATTAGAAAGTACAGTGTACAATCAAGATATCAACACTTGCTGCCAAAGAGCTTAAAATTATTTCAAAGTGTACAGAAGTAGCAATAAACAGTTCATATTTCTGTCCTTCCAGTAGAAACACTACAAAGTGCAATCTGGGCGAGCCGGTGCTGAAGACATATTCCTGGCAAAGCTCTGCCAGCTCAGGCACTTCTTTGTCAGTTAACAGCTTCTCCTGGCACAGCCTCTCTGTGCAACTTTTAGAGGACACTTCAGCCCCTGGGGTGACTCACACTTTCTCTTCGTTCAGAGCATTCAGAAAAAGAAGCTCCAAGCCTAACTTTGGCCTTTTGTGTTTCTGCTACGTATTATTTATCACTCATATTGCATTTCAAAGGAAGACATGAGAACTGCCATCCAAAAATCAAGCTGCAGCCTCCCAGCTATATCACAGCTGCTGATTGCCTGATCTTTCATGATTATAAAATTTAAAGATGTATCCCAATATCTTTTGCTTTATGAAGTTTTTCTGCATGCAGGATCTGTGGCTTTGAGACAGCTGTCAACAGAGACTCTCCCCCTCTGCCACTTCATTCCTCATTTAGACCTGATCTCAGTGCAGGGGTTGGGTTTATCCTGTGGTACCCATTCCCATGATTCAGTAGCCTTCTCTCCAGCAAAACCCTGGAAATTTGCACTAGGACTACATGCACATCAGCTCTCCTCTGTTCTAGCACTTTGCTAAAAGAGGGAGAAGACCATCAGGGGGTAAGGGGCAAAAGAGCAGAAGTACTGCCCACCTCCAGCTCTGGCACGACCCCACTGCTGGGAAGAGAGGGTGTATAGACAGCGCTATCCCTCCTCACCTCTGCTAGGAGAGTAAGGTACAGCAGAGCAAAGCCAGGCTACACTAACAGCCCAATAATATTGGTGCATAATAATTTTGGGGTGCATACATCTGCTATCTGGTGGATGTATTTTGCTGTCATAGCACACCTGGGATATGCTATGAAGCTGGCATTTCCCCCAGCACTACTCCACATTCACTATTCCAAAACCTCTACAAGAATACTACTTTTCCACAGGCTGTAAAGAGAGGAAAAAACATCACAACAAATAGTTGCTCTTCTATTCTTTCACATTAGTACTTTTGCAGTCACCTTGGCAGATCTGCTGTTTAAACTGACTCCTGTTTCTACAGCAGATTATAAAGAGGCATAATATTTTATCTCACTGAAAATGCATTCTAGTCAACAAAGCCACTTCCCACTCCATGTGTACCTAAGTCAAGCCTGCCTACTTATTGAGGAGGGCAAGTTTCAGCTGCAGTCAGCGCTGTTTGGAAGCTGTTGTTGTGGAAACGAGCTAATATCTATAGCCTCATATGTGTTAGCAGCAGAATGGCTATCTTATCTCCAGAAACTGTTATTATAGTGGTGATGGACATAGCAAAAATTGAGCACTAATTTCATTTTCAATTGCAGTATCTTCTCTGTGACCTGACAGTTCAAGAAGTCATCACTGGACTACCAGAGTGAGCACGCTCATTATGCGAGCCACTGAAGAAGAATCTCCAGGATGTCCTTTCACGGAGCCACTTTCTCTGACTATAGCTTCTCTTGAGCAGAATGAGTTAGAGAATCATTCACTGGTCTGTCTTGGGTTAGCTCACATCTATTTAAACCAGAGTGAAGCTCTGCACCTTTGATGTGAGTTACTTAAGCTCAGGGCTTTCCCCAGCCTGGCTTCTGCAGCTTCAGAAGTGAAGGGAGCTAAATTAGGCCCATCTATCTAAATGGAAGGGAGTCCTCTCCCACCATAAGGCATGCTTCATTACCCAGCACAGGAGCTGCCTTCCAGGGGCGCCAGGAAAGGGGGTTTTCATTGCTGCCAACAGCTACGCAGAGTACCAGGTATGCTGAGTGTGGAGGTTTTCACAAGGGGGTTTTCTGTGCCATCAGCTTCTTTCCACAGAAGCCTCGAGGGTCTGTCTACAAAGCAATTTCCTACAATAACCTTTTGTTTAACACTTGGAGCTTCTTGGCAGCAACAGATCTGCAAAATATATTTGATTTAAAAAAAAAAATTAAAAATAAAGAAGGAAATGGCAAACTTCAGTGGGGCAGAGGAGATGACTCTCTGCCTTGATCCTGCAGCCATTCATTGTTTAACTGAAGTTTGTAGTCTGTACAAGCTCTGGAAGCCTCTCAGTTGCTAAATTGGAATACCAAGAAGAAAGAAAGTAGCCTTAAGTAATCCACGTCTTCAGGTACAACTGCTAGAGAAAGGATACAAACCACTCCCTAGCTTGTCAGTGCTAGAATCTGGGGAAGCAAAGGTACAAGACACAGCTACACAACTTCAGCTCCTGAATTTCTCTTGATCTTGTAGAGGAACTGCAGAACTGTAAACAGATCTCACTCTGGCTCTGCCACAGCACTGTGCCTCAGTAGAGGTATTAACCATACTTTGGTTATAAATTTTTATTTGTTATACAAAAGTTACCACCACAGCAGAACTATAAGTGACAAAAAATAATTCCTTCAGTAACCTGTTTTCTGTGAGGCAAGACTTGAAGGAAATATCTGTAAGTCTATAGATAAAAACATATGATAGTGTTGGGAAATACAAACTTAACACTGAAGACCTAACAAAGCAGATCTGAAAGCTTTTTTCTCTGTCCTAGATGATCTTTATGAATGTTATGAAAACTAACAAAGTTTACAATGAAAAAAGCACAGCAATCCATACATACATACTCTAAGTAGTGACAAACACTTACTAATGTTACAAGACAGTATGGAAATTGTCCAACAATTGAAAACACATGATGTTTTTGAGATAGGCCTCTTAAAATGTTCCTTCTCAAACTTAACAAAAATGAGGTATGAAGAGGACCTGCATATAGATTAGTTTTGGCTAGAGTGGGACTCCACAGAAAGTCTACGCAACTGAATAGGTGAAAAACTGGCTAGTTGGGCTTTAAGAGCAGTGTTTAATGTGCTGTATTTGGAGGCCAGTTACAAGCAGAGTAGTGCAGGGGCCTATCCTGTTAGATACCTGAGGAGGAAACAGAGGGCACCCCCATCAAGGTGAAGGATACTGCCCCACCTCGGCTGCAGTCAGTAGGCTTGAGGGAAGGGCTGCCATTCAGAGTGGCCTGGCAGGAACCTCACGAAATTCAACCTGAACAAATGCAAAGCCCTGCTCTGGAGGAGGAATGAGCCCACACACCAGCACAGGCTGGGGACTGACTGGCTGGGCCAGCCTGTTCTGCAGAAAAGGCCTAGGGGACAGTATGCTCAGCATGAGCCAGCAGTGTGCCCAGGCAGCAATGACAGCCAGCAGCAGCATCCCACACTGCGTCAGCAGCAGCGTAGCCAGGAGATCAAGGGAAGCGATTCCTTCCCTGACACCTGTCAGGCCATGCTTGGACCACCACCTCCAGCTTTACAGCCCTGTGTGCTAGGCAGGTGTTGATAAAGTTGAATAAGTCTTGGGGAGGGTCACCAAGATGCTCAAGGACTTGAGCCCTTGCTCTGCAAGAAGAGCTGGGAGATTCAGCTTGGAGAAAAGACAGCTTGGAGGAGACCTACTGGCAGCCTGGTGGTACCTATGGGGAGGTTATCAAAAAGATGGAGCCTGGTTTTTCCACAGCGGTGCATGGCACAAGAATGAGAGACAACAGGTATAAATTGCTATAGAGGGGTACCTAATAGAATATCAGGGAAATAAAGTAAAATTTTACTATGAAGAAGGTGAAGCAGTACAACAGGTTGTAGCTCAGAGAGGCTACAAAGCCTCCACCCTTAGAGGTCTTCAAATGCAGTCATATAAAGCCCTGAGCAACCTGGTTTGGATTCAGTGTTGACACTGCTTTGAGCCAAAGGTTGGATTAGAGACACCTCAGGAGGTCACCTTCCAGCCTGAAGGACTTGGTGACTCAATGTCCCCTGCTACAGGTTCTGTAATGTGTAATAAATGATAAAGGATTCACAAAACTGAAGATCACTTATATTTGGGAGCCTGAAACCAGTATTTGACCTTGGAGTTCTGAGAAGCAGTATTTTAACAGTTTGTACAGTGCAACTGAAAACCAGCACAGCTTAATTGTGCTCACACCGGGAGCATCTTGGGGCAAGGAAAACATGCTTTTGTCAGACACTGTCTTGCCTCTAAGAGTTGAGGTTTGTAAGCAAACGTGCACAAAGAAAAAGTACTCTAATTAAAGAAGAACTAAGAAATGCAGACTCCAAGGCTTAATGAATCATAACAAATTCCCAGAAAGAACTAATCCTGCTAATTTCCAAGTGTTTAATTGAGCTGGCTGAAACGTTTGTGTGTGTGAACACAATCACGTATAGTCATTTCCCTGGGTAGAACTCTTCAAGCCGAAATACTGATTTTTTCATCTCGGGCATGAATGGCAATCATTTTTTAATAAAGTCATAACTCCTCTACATACCATATCAAGGTCTTGGGAAACCCTCCGTTTGCGCAGCTCTTCCATCCTCTCACACACATCCGTGAAGCAGGTGTTATAGTAGTCTGCATACTGCTGTGCCAGGTCATCAATATTTCCCAGTGACCCATCCTATGGTAGCGTCAAAAGACAACAAAAAAGACAAGACATTCATCAATTTTAAAATTCCAATTTAAAGGTAATACAACAACTCTAAAGTAGACCCTCTCCCCATAGCACGTAGCTCTTAGGACATCCTCTTAATTTTTAGCCCTGAGCACACAAGAACAGTTGGGAACTGCAGTACCACAACAGCTCTTCAGAAACACATGGGTCCTTGCTAATTCTTACACAGGGAGCAAAGGGAGGGACAGCAATGCACAGCAGAAGAACAACATAGCCCCAGGCACATCTGCCTCAATTTCCTCCCACACACATATATTCATATTCCACCTAGCTATCCCAAGCAGCTGCCCACTCACCCAATAACCAGTCATTACATACGTTTCACTGACCTTATTTACTTGGGAGTAGCCCTGCTTTCCTCAACACTTACTAACAGCAATTTAACACATTAAACTTCCTGCTTACAAGCACAATCAGCTGGACTGCAAAAAATTCCAGCCAGATTACTTTAACAGGCAAGTTTATGCCACCCACAAAGACACTCTGCCAGTTGGTCTTTTAAGATACACTGGAGGCAGAAACATTGGGTTTGATCAGTCCCCAATGTCGGCTTTGCTAGGCAGGATTGCTACCCTATTAATAAAATTGCTATAGCCAGGAATCTAATTGTAATCATTTGTTAATTACAGTCAAAATTCATATTTTAAAAATTATGACTAAGGAAAAAAAAAAACCCAAACAAACAACAAACCAAAACGAAAAACAGGCTGTATTTTAAAGTGGCATGAGAAAACCTTCTAAACTTCAGATATGTATGCCATACAGGGCCAAGCAAGGGAGTGGGCAGGGTGAATTAACAGGTTTTTTGGTACAACATGCACATGCTTAAAAAAGGTCCAAAAATTGGGATGGAGTAATTTTGTTTCTCTATTAGTCTAATTTATGAACGAGCATAGATGTTATTGTATACAGTCTTTAAAAGGTAATGATCTACATTTTTTGCATATTCTAAGAACAAGAATATACAGGAATAACAAGTTTGTTATTTCATTGTTGCTGTTAATAGATGCAACACAAATAAAATTATGCCTTGCATATTAAGAAAAAACTAAGCAATCGAGGAATAATTTAAAAATAATTATACCATACTATTCTACATTTCTATGATAATTATGCTAATAATATACATAAGTTGCAATGCAGATTTTTAGCATAGGAGCTAGGAGGAAATCTCTTAATGAAAAACCACACCTTACTGAAACTGTTGCCACTTGGAAATAAGCATGTGGTCCTGCTCTTGGGGTTCTTGACTATGCTGAAGAGGCAGATCCATTTTAATAAAGTATCACTTTCAGAGAACTGGAAAAAACATTCCAGTTTAAATCAAAGTGAAAGGCTGTTAAACCTCACTCTGCAAAACACACTCTACATTTTTAAAGTACAATTTCACATGCGCAACAGTTACCTCAAATTGCCCAGAAAGTTTAATAGAGCTCAAGTTCCCAAAATTCAGAACAGCTAGCAATTTCTTAAAACTACTGTGTATGGTACAGGTGGAAAACAACTTGCATGTCACTTTTTGGAGCAGCAGAAGCAAAATAGCTATACTAAACATATATCTATACACACACCCTCCTCTATACATACCTGTGTATTTTTTATTGTAGTTCCTAACTCTCGACCTGCCAAAGATCTCAAACGGGAGATGTTTTAAATGTTACAAGATCAAGTTCCTTAGTGCGAATACACTTCTGGGAACTTCATACTCCTCCGAGCTTCAGACAAACAGTTTTCCACGCCACTAAGCAAGAGCATAGTTTATAAGGACAAAACAAGGGCATCTTTGAGAGCAGGACAGTGCTACCCTGCCTTTCTGCTGGAGCACCAGTGCAGTGCACGTCTTTCTCCAGCTGCCTCCTCACCATCCATCACTTCCCAACAAGCTGGAGAAGAAACTTTGATTCTCCGCCTGTGCCACAAGCTCCACACATCTACCTGTGCAGCCAGACACTCTTCCAGTGGCCGAG
>NW_010307252.1:25283-47988 GCF_000700745.2 Antrostomus carolinensis
AAGGTCTGCACGCTCAGTGGGGATACCTACTGCTGCAGTGCTGGGGAGGAAAACGAACATCAAACAGAAAAAGCAACCCTAAAATCTAACCTTCATTTGCTCACTGTTACAGGCAGTAAGAAAACCTGTACGACTGATAAAGAGATGATGCCATATCTGAATCCCAGCCACTCCATCATAATAAACATCCCTCTCTAAAGGTTACCAAAAATTCCCACTTTGGACTGTCTTCCCCAGATGGAGTCTGTTTATTCCTTGATGAGCTTTGTCAGTTAAAAGTATAGGAGCTAGAAACAGTAATAATAGCAGGGCAAGACGGGAAACCATTTATTAGAACAAGATGAAATCTATTTATTTTTCAGACCACCTCCTCTCAATTCTGGAAACTGCTACATTTCATACAGTAAATCTGATCAGAAATAGATGTAACTTGTGAAGGTCAAGTCATGACTCTCAAACTGAGTGATATACTTCAAATCCAAACACAACCAGCTTAGCTGAGAGCCAGGTGGAGCTGAGGCGAGGAAGGCAGCACGCTCCAGCACTTGGCCGCACACCTCCCCACATCCGCGCTCCTGGGCTGCTCTCGGGATAGCGACGGCGCTGCCCAACGCGCCAAACCGAGCTGAACAAGTGCTCATTTTTCACTCACGTTGGCGTGCGGTTCGCTGTGCTTTTTTAAAAGGTGGTTTCTACAGGTCTGAAGGCTTGTGAGTGTCCCTAGAGCAAAATTAGCTCGATTGCAGCACCCCAATTAAAGCCTGCAGAACGCGGGTGGCCCCGCCGCCAGCGAGCACGTGGCTGCAAAGAAAGGTCTATTCACAAGCGACCCAGTCCACCAGTGCTGCAACGGCCAGAGAAGTTTTGCTGCAGGCACCAGCCCGGCTGACTGGCAGAAAGGATTGTTGTCAATGCTTGGGACTCAAATTAGGGGCTGTGCTCCAAATACAGCTCATGCCAGCTCTCCAGGGAAGACCAGTCCTGTGTGAAAGCAAGCTTAACATCCAAAAAAAGATGAAGGAACAGAAATACCACAAGATCTTTTCTGATGAGAATTGGTAACTGAAACACATACTCATTGCAACCCCACTTTTGCTGGGTTACCAGACTGAGGGCAGCAAGCTTTATGGGTTAACTGCTCCACAAAAGTGGCAAGCAACCTCATAACTAGATGCTGACAGCTTTGGAGTTTGAAGTCTCAAGCTTTGAAAAATGAGAACAAAAATACAAACATTTCCATTTCCATCTCAGCTTGCCAGGAAGTTGTAGCGGAAGATGACGACTGAATCATTTGTCTCCATGGCAAAGAGCTTCTTTTATGAGTTTATGTGTACAGGTATCCAGAAAGCATTGCTTTTGTTGAAAAAGATACACTCAACCCAAGCCAAAGACAACAAGTATTTCACACCCATGTTACAAATAAGGAAATAATGTCATAATGTAACGCAGAATTGTTTATCTGATTCATATTACCTCAAATTTTATCCCTACATATAGTTAATTTCCATCATCCTCCTTTGTTCTTCAACAACTATTAAAAACATGGCAAAACTAAAAAAAAAAAAAACAATTATTATTTTTTTTTTTAAAAAGATGTTTCTTTCTAATACTGCACCAATAATGGGCAAGAGGAACTACTTTAGATATCATCAAACCACAAGTACAACTAATTAGAAGATAAATTCTGAACTATGGCATTTTGACTGTCTATTCATTAAATTAACCCCGCCCCCCAACTTCTCCAAACAGTTCTAAACTGTCTCACACAAAATCACCACCAGTATGCTTTGTATTTCTATTTTGTTTTAAAGTTAATTATTTTTAAAATATTCATAAGCAAAACTTTAGCTCCAGCTTAAGAAGTCATTCATTGCCTTACAAAGCACAGAGAGTCAAAGGAATTGTCCAAAAAGTTGTTTTGTTTTTTTTTTTAATCCCTAGCATTAGTAATAAAATAGAACAAAAAAAGCATTCATAAGTAATAATATTTTTAAATATTTCATTTTTATGCATAAAGAATAAGATCCAATGTTAATTTTCATAACTTCCTTTTACTTGCTTTCATATGCAAGCCAAAACCTAGAGGATATTTAAGATAACAGAAATAAAAGTCTAAACCTATCAGTTTGTTTATTCCTCTTCTTCCTTATTAATAGCCCTACATTGCGGGCTTGATTCCAATACTAATACAACAGCGTCTAAACAAATATGTATCGCCATTTTAGTTTCACAGGTAGGAAAAAGCATACAGCTATTTAATACCAAAAATAATAAGACAATGCAAATTATAATAAGCCTTCAGTTACGTGCCACTATGTCCCATTTTGATGTAGATGGGTCCTGTATTTGAAACAGTTCATGTGAGTAAGAAAAGAGACAGAGCTTTTAGCCACTGATGTGCTTTTAACTGCTTTAGGTCAGTAGTATTTTTAAAACTAAATCCTCATAATAAACTCTTTCTCATGTTGTTATGAATGTAACAGTTAAGCAAAGCCCTACCAGGAAGACTGCTTTGCACCAGTTGTGTTTATTGCCATACAAACTGCAATGTTCCAGCTACATAATCCCACAGATCTTCTATAGTGGAAAAAATTCATAAGCAACACAAATATTGAGCAGAAATACCATTCCTGAAATGCTTTAATTTATTCATAAAAAGTTACAACATGTTTCTCTTAAGACTTCACTACTGCCCGAGACCTTTCCATAAAATGGTCTGCCAGCCTAGAAAGTAAACAACCCACTAGTTTCAAAGGGTTAAACCTAAAATGAAGATTTAATAAGATATTCTAATGAAAACAGAAGTTATCTCAGATTTCTATTTTCGGTTGTCAAATATGTTCCTAAACTTCCATCTCATAATGTATGCATGCAACATTTTTTGGCATCATAAAACACAGAGTAAATGATGAATTGCCCTGGAATTCCCAGAGAATTAGTTTTGATATGCATGTGAATACCAAAGGAATCCACTGGGATTCCTGTTAATGGAGTGACTACAAAGAAAAGTTGGAACGATTTGACACTTATTATAAAGTTAGGATTTATCGGTCACTGCACATCAGTTAGTTCAATGCGCTGCCAGATTCCTTTGTATTTGACATCTGAAAGTGCAAGGGAGAAAAATGTTTTGTCAGAGAGCTCTGCTGGCAATAAAATTAAGTAAAAATACACTCACATTTTAATAATAGTAATAAAATAAAAACACTATTAGCAAAGTCCATTATTCTTCTTTAGCTAAGTAACATATACATTTAATGAACCTGCCCATGGCCCTAAACACTAGGCACTGGCACAGCATACATACTTTCTACATAAATTTCCACGCAGAATAAAAGTTTTAGAAAAAAGCTACCAAAAACACAACTATTTGAGCGTGTACTTTTCTATTTTGGATTCTGAAAAATGTATTACAAAACTGTATATTCCAACATATCCCCTTCCTATCCGAGCAGATGTTTGGAATGTCATGAAAAGAGGATTTGATTATCAGATATATGTACTCACTCTCCTAGCCGCTGAATGAAATTCATTCGACTGCATGAATCCCAAAAATATAAAAAAGATGAGCACGCTACAAGCCTGTTTGGTCAACAGGACAGATGGGTCTCCTGCACATGGCAATGCAGATTACAGCACACAATGCAGCTATTCAAGTTCCTAACTTAAAAACCACTCCAGCTATGGGCACAGCACATGCATAAACTGGGAGGTTAGGAACAGGTCAGAAACTGGGAGGAAAAAAAAAATAAAAATCTGACTGTTTCCTATTAAAGTATAAATGTATGTGGAAAGGGCACAGACGATGGGAAGATGTTCTTTCACAAGGCTTTGCAATCACGCCCTGGCAAAGGCATGTTTTTGACCTTCACGGCCCAAGACGAGAAAAAATCCATTTCCGTGCTTGAAACACAGGACTACTGTGTGGAGAGTCACTGTAAACATCAGCAGCTTATTTCTGGCAGTTGGATCTTAACAGGGATGCCTACCAAAAATTTGTGGAACACAACTCTGCATTTCACTAATACCTTTGGTTTGGATAGCTGTAAGAAGGACATAAATGAAAGCCAGAATGTGGGCCAGAGCAAACAGGCTTGTCTAGGGAGGGGAGAGAGGAAAGAGGGACCAAGAAATTGGTGAAATGAGAACATCTGCTGAAGGGAAACATGTTTGTGCCTAACAAACACAGTTTGCAATGTATTTCATCTACATAGCACACATCCTATGAGATGCTGAAAGTTAAGCAGAACTAGTTTACCTAGAAAGCAAGGGATGCTCAGACTTCCATGGGCAAACTTTGAACGAGATACCAGTCCTTTTTACATATTTTTCCTAATATGGCCTCATAGAAGCTCGAGAAACTTGTGCCTCCTTCCCCAGGCAACCTACTCAGACCAGCATCCTACCTCCCTGCACTGCAAAATACACTAATACATGAATTCAAGCTTCAGGTGATTAATCTGAAAGGGACAGTGTATTTCACTTTCCTCCACAGTTCTTTGTAAGGACGAAGATTTAATGCAGATCCAAACCTTTTCAAAACAGAAGAGTTAAATGTGCGTGTACTTCTCTGGCTAGAGATTGCGTCTCAATTTGCCACAGTGGTAGAGACTCACATGATTAAGAGAGACATCCCACACGAAAACCTACGGAGCTTCATGACGATTGTATCTGTTACACATTTCTGACCCTCTTACCTGTCTCTTGCTAGCAATGTATTTCTGCCAGAAATTAGGCTGATATTTTGCCTTCTGGCTCAGCTTCAAAATGGTTGCCATTAAAAATAAACCCAAGAAGCTGCTAGAGAAGCATTCCCTTCATTTCCTAGGGCTCAGAAAGGACAATCTTCCATTCAGCAGAAGTAACAATTCCACTATCCACAAAGTGACAGGTTCAAAGTCTGTCTTGACAGTCAGCAGGGTCAGAAATGTGAATGAGACAGAAGCGTGAGGCCAAGCAGCCCAGCACTTGCCTTGATGTTCAGAGGAAGGCATAAAATACTCAGTGTAGAAGTCATGACATTTCTATATTGAGAACAGCTATTTTAGAGGATGCTGAAGGGTTGTCATGGTTCCCTTGACCTCTCTATAGCTGGACACCGCGAGAACAAAGAGAACATACAGATCACACTGAATCAATGGAAGACTTTCCGTTAATTTTTATGGCATCTGAGGGTTAAGTCATTAAGCTATGTGACTTTACAGAGCTACAAAAATAGATCTAATAAAACCGTGTCAAGCTCTCTGCAGTATGGTTAAAAAAGTTCTGGGTTTTGTACAATAAGCAGAATGCATAATGGGACAGTCTGATACAAAAGCTTTTACAGCAGTTATCTGAAATGACCGATCCATCCCACTGAGTTCAGAAACTTTATATTAAACCACACAGCGATGTAATCTTTTTCTAATATATCTGAAACCTTGCTCTATCTTTACATCAAAACAAACTCGTCTCCTTTTCAAAATTCTGCAAATAAAGTGTTTCTTTCACTATCAGCACCATCATCTTTTTCCTCTCACTTCTCACTGTAAATCCCTGAAGTCTTTGTCAAGAAGGTCTAACAAAGCATCTCTGGAAAAGCATTCTGAATGTGATTTATGTTTTTTCCCTTTGTAAATTAAAATCAAATTGAAAGCACACTACTGGGATCCCTCTCTCTGGCATGCAACCAAGGAAGTCCTCTATGTAAAAAATAAAAATATATGTGTGTGTACATGCATGCTAATGAAAAAGTTGTATCTATGCAAATGGACATTCCAACATACCTTAAAAGTGGGTATTTATCACAAGGAGAACCAGCTCTTTCACATGCTCATTACCCTGACAGACAAGACTACATGAAAATTTTATTCATGAAAAGTTAGTTCAAAGCACCCTTAATGTCCAGCTTCCCTAATAACAGTATATTACCTTCTGTCCTCCTTTCCCCGAGCTGATCTGCATCAAGCTCATCAAAACGTAACTCAAAACTCTTGCCTGTCAGGCCACCACTACCCACCCAGCTGCTCAGTGGTCAGGTACAGGTTATCACTGCCAGCTTACAAAGCAGAATAAGTTAACAACTCCTTAAGCCATGTAATAGCTGCAACCTGACATTAGTTTTATTTCTCTTGCTCTCACTGCTACCTCCTTCTGCACACTGTGTTTGCTGAGACTTTTTCTCAAATTGAGTGCAAACGGGTGTCTGTGCACACCAGCTGCAGTGGGCTTCCATTCTGACACTTGGAGCAGAAACAAATGGTAAACAGAAGAATGGCAAGAATTAAGAAATGAATATATATCTGATTAAAGCACTATTAAGGAGATGAAGATGAATTTCTTGTTTCAGAATTGTGAAGTTTAGCATACGTTATGGGACGATTTCCTGTTTGAGTTAAGTTAGAGTCTAATGAAATAGATATGCAAAAGCCAAACATCTTCAGAAGATAATGAAATAAATCTTTATTTCAGTGTGCTGGCTGTATCAACTGCAATAGTGATGGAGGTCTCACTAGAATTCATATCTTTTCTTTGTATATAGTAGTAACACAATATGACAAAAACAAATCTTCTGTAACTGTTTAGGTCTACTTAACTGAGGTGTGAGCAACTCATCACAACAATAGCTTGAAAAAAAACCAAACAGAAAACATGTAAAGAAAAAAAACAAACCCAATTTGGATATTTAAAGATAAGACAGTATCTCAGGACAACTGCAGAAGCTCAGCCAGTGCAGTTCACAGTATTTCCCAAGGTGCTAAAGCTGCATGGTAGATTCAGAGAATGCAAACTTTGGTCATGTTTATGTCCAATTTTTACTACAAAAGGCATAGTCAAAACCAACTTCTACTTTATATTAGTAATCACTAATGGGCATTCCTTCATAGATGGACATATTGGTGAAACACAGTAAAAGAATAAAATGCACTAATCTAAGTTAATGAACCAAAAGGCATCAAAACCCTATTTAACAATTACTCTTCTGTATGAAATTCTGGTTTCATTTTCAACTGAGGACAAAAAAAGTCTGAAACTACTGTAAAATAAGAGTTTCACTATGAACATACTCTTAGGAGTATGCTGAGAAGTATTCAAAGGGTGATTTTATTTTAGGAATAGGAAATCATTTTCCTACTGTTTTTGCAACTCTGTCTGTAAGTCAACCTCCATACATGAACAATATCCAAAATATTAGTACCATCTACTGGTATACTAATATTCTGCTCCTATCTGGGATTTTATTCTAACCTAATTCTTTTATCCTTTAAATGGAGTACCTTATGAACATCATAAAACAGTAAGGAAAGCACTTACTGAACTTTGAATTTGTGAATCTCTATTGCATCAACACAAGCAAGTAAAATCTTTATAGCACACCATACCCTATGTGTTTACTGCACAAGCTAATTCTTGCCTCAGACATTATATACACAGGTTCCTAACTGATATATGCATAAGGGGCATACACCTAATTGTTGCCAGACTACCCAAGGCAAAACAATTGCTTGTTTAGTAAAATAATTCTTTATCCAATTTGGTGGTCCCTAAATAGTTTCTTCAAAGAAAAAGCACTTTTTTTTTTTTGGCCTAAGAAGTGTTTACTTTTCTTTTTTCCTCAACACTGAAAAGCTCTTAGAATCTGTAATTTCTTTATGGAAGAAATGGTATTTCCTTCTGCCTTGTGCTAGGTGTTGTATAAAAACCAAGAGCAACAAGTACCTACTCTAACCTTTGTTCCTCTCTACTCATATATTTTTTCTCCAAGTGTTATGGTAGTAAAAATAACCACCTTTAGCTTAAACTTTGGTATGCTTTTCACCATGACAGTTTGGCACAAGCAGGACATACCATGCCCAGAAAAAGGGAAGTTCACCTAAAGAAACTTCTTATCTTTCTCCCTCTGTTCCCTCTGCCCCTTTCTCTTGCTTCTGCAGTGTACCACTGTGCTTCCCTCACCCCTTTATTTCTCCTTCTCTGGGTTTGGGGTTTTCCTCCACCTTTTTCCAGAGCTAGGCCTGAGATCCTGAACAGATCTGCCTGGCCCTCCCTAAGGACTGCAGCTTCCTCCAGCCCACTGGTACTGGCTTCAGGGAAGCACTGATGGAGGAGGAGAGCCCTCCATGCCTTCCGTAATTTCTGGCCACCTCAGCAGCTGAATCATGTGCCAGGACCTTCCCCTCAGCTACAATTACTGGAGAGTGGAGGAGAGCCTGGTGGGGATGCCATCGCCCCAGGTTCCTTCAGGCTGGACTGAACTATCGCCTCATCTGCACTTACTCAGCAAGAGCTATGGGGCAGCACTGCGCTTTTATTCACGCAGCTCCCAGCTCGGTAATGACCATCCTGACATTTATAAATGCTGCTACACTATTATGAAGTTGGGTGTGACAGTAAGCACAATTACTTATTCCTCCATGTGCCATTTAAGAGCCTAATTTCCAAGAGACAGGCACTCTGCTGCTATCCATGTGAAGGTTTCGGAAAGGGGGAAAGGGAATCTTGGAGCATCTGCTTCACCCCAAAATCCAGTTTTACAAAGCATGAAAAAATACTGTTCTGCACACTAAGGTGTGATAGGGCTTTTCCCCTGTTTTGGGAGTAGAAATGGAAATCTGTTATCCTGGTTGCTGTGCCCAGCGGTACAGAGTACTGTGCGCCCCAGAGACACGGCCTTGACGTACAGCAGTGAGCGCAGAGGGCAGCCTCACTGTCAGCTGTGGAAAACCAGAACATCCATGTTTAAACTGCTTTCTCAAACTCTGCTACTCTTCTGTTTTTCTTCCTGCTAGAAATTCAGCAGCTGGCAGCTTGGAGGATACACCCAACACTTCTCTGTACCCATGGACTAACCTCACCCTCACTCCTCCCGCTTCCTGACCAGGAAAGGAAAGAACCGTAACTGAGCGTGGCAGCGATCCATGTTTCCCCACGTAATCTGAGCAGCAGCAGCAGAAATGGTTTCCTGTAGCTCCCGTAAGCCAGCTGTGCCCAGGCCCCCCTCACTGATGCCACCCGTCCCGCCTGCCCGCGCTCCCTCCACAAACCCTCGCTTCTGCGGGTGCCCACCGCTGGCAAAGGCGCAGAGGGGCTCCCATTCTTTGGTGGGAACAGGGCACCCCACATTCCTACAAATAACATAAAACCAGAAAGACTGCCTCTGCCCCGAAGCGCTCCAGTGAAGCCTCAGCTTTGGACTCTGGCAGGGCTACGGCACTGTTCACACACGCTCTCAACCACTGCAGGTAGTGTACAGATGAACTAAAAATAAAGCTGCTCATGCAAAACTTCACGGCACTGGGCTCAGGTTTTTTATCGCCTTAACTAAGCTTCTTGAAGTCTCTTTGGAGAGTGTTTTATTTAGGAGCAGTAATGCACAGTTATCAGGGGGTTTTAGTTCATTTAATTAAGTTGAATACAATTACACTCTAGTGGGTCTTAAAAATGCAAGAATCTATTTAAATATTATTTAGATGCGTATCTTTTAACTACTACAGACTGCACGGGGCTTCATGTTTATATCAATTAGGGATATCAACCTAGCAATAAGAACTCAATCTCTTGCCAGCTTATAATCCTTTCTACTCTGGGATCTCATATTTTATTTGCTCATTTCCCTTTATCTGTGTACACTGAAGATGGGCTTTTTGTGTTCCTGTGTGCTCATACTGCTTCATCGTTGCCAAAGCACTTCCTAATTAGGCTAAATAGGCCTCTTAGCCAAATAAAAGAGAAATATTTCTGCTCACCTACAGAGCAAATCCTACAGAGTCTAGACTTAAATAACTGTGTGGTTGCCATATCTTCCAGGTGTCTCAAGCACATATTTCTCTGAAGGGGTAACATGCAACTTACTGCTTACAGGAGCTCCCCAATAAGCAGGATGCTATGTGTGTGTTTGAAGTGCTTAAGCCCATGGGTGCTGTCCAGTGGCTCTGCCCGCTGGTAACAGACAAGGGAACATGGAATGAAGCTTCATCAGGGAAAGTTCAGATTGGACATTATGAAAAGGTTCTTCACTGAGAGCATGGTTGGTCACTGGAACAGGCTCCCCAGTGATGTGGTCACAACACCAAGCCTGGCAGAGTTCAAGGAGCATCTGGACAACACTCTTAATCACATGGTTTAGTTTTTGGTAGTCTTGCAAGGACCAGGGAGTTGGACTCGATGATCTCTATAGGTCCCTTCCAACTTGAGATACTCTACAGTTCTATGTTGCTTTTACTGGAGACTGCAAGCATTGCTTAAGTGTGTACATCACAGAAATGCAACGCAAAGTGAAGCAAGAAACAATTTGAAGAGCCCAACCTGGCTAAAGAGATCATAAAAAGCAGAAGCTGGCAGAACCCCATTGTTAATAAGGCTCACAAAAACTACGTGTCTCTACAAAACCCAATAGCTGTTTCCAACCAACCCAAGGCTCTGAACCACAGGTTGAAAGACAGCTGCAGATAAGACACTTGGACTTGGAGGGTAAACTAAGTCCTCACTTGAGGAACTTCTCTGTGCATAGCAACTTGAACATCAAAAGGAGAGCATCCCACTAAATAACCATTTGTCAGGAGCCTTGTCCCACCAAAGGAAAACATCTCGCCTAGTTGTAAAAGCAACTGTAACATGAGAAGAAACTCTCAGATGGAAGAAGTTTGCTCACAGACTCTGCTTCTGAGATGAAAAAGACTGTAGTCTCAGGGAACACCAAACCATGAACCCAGCAAGAGTGGCAGGACAACTTAAGTACCAGGACACATCTGAAGCACCACAAAGACAGGAGGGAGCTCCCCGAGCAAAAGGAAGATGTTACACCACTTTCCACAGTATGCACCATTATCAGTTTCAAATCAAAGGATGTATAGTAAATAAGCTGCCTCATACGTAAAGAATCAAGTCTTGAAGGGAAACAAATATTTTGCTGTATGACTCTCTCAAGAAGAAAGGAGAGTCACATGTTTTCAGATGTGGAGATCTCTTCAAAGTTTGAGATGTACAACCCGAAACACAAAAGCTGGCTCAAAATGAGTTACACACGAACAGGGAGCCAGGGCATCAGACTGTCTCTAGCAAAACAGTCAGCTGTGCTCTCCTCCTCAGCCTGCTTTAGCTAACCAGCCCTCTGCTACAAATGACCCATTTGAAGCATCTGCTGGCAACACCTGAATGGCGTCATTTTACATGACTCATACCCACATCAACAGTTACCCACCTATAGTCTGCATTTGTCTTTAAGCAAAAACAAAATAAGGTGTAACTAACGAGACATGAAGGCTTACTTTGCCCTCTGATATATCCCTACTCAGCACCTGAAGTGAGCCCTGTCATTTCTAAAACAGGCTGAAATCTCCATTATTTACTTCCCACATGCTCCCTGCCCATCCACACTGTTCAGCCACCTCCTCTGGGCCGCCCTGAAGCCAGCCTGCGTGCTGACCTTCCTCTGACAAGGTCCTGGTGCGTGCTCCAGCCGTTTCCTGCCGTGAAGGCGGCAATTCTTCCTTTCACGTGGTCCTCCTAAATTCCACTTCCCAACAATTGCAAGTTACCCTCCGCAGCTGGGACTCTCTTCACTTTTCTAGCCACAGAAAAACAATTCTCAATACTGAGTCACTGCACCTCCATTCCTTGTCATCCTCTGCTTCCTCTTTTTATGAAAGGTATTTTCCTAAGAGAGCTATGAGTCTGTAGGAAAAAACTCATTGCTTTTTTAATTTTTTTTTTTTTTTTTACATTGCTCAAACCCACACAGCAACAGATCCCTAAGAAAGGCAGAAGAGCCAGAGAAGAGCTAATATACTTTGTTACCTCCCTCCTCTTGCTTTTTCATGGCAGTTTACAAAATAAATAACCATCTGTAAGCAGTTTGTGGTAGTTGTAATTAGGTTCAGGAGATGAAAAAATAAAAATTTGTACAATATTTTGTATTCTAAGTACATTTAAGACAAGAATTAAAAACCACAGGTTACCTGGCAAAGATTACTTGAAGAAAGTAGCGTTCCGTCAGAGAGAAAAAGCAACGTTGTGAACATCCACCTCTTTCTTTTCTCTCAACTTTGGTAATTAGGAACTCAATCTCCACACTGCCCAAACCCCATGAGACTCATCATGAGTAGGTCTGTAACAAGGATATGTAGAAGCATCCCTTTCCATTCCTACTTATGCATGAACACACACCATATGTGGTATGAAGCAACTCTTCATCATCATGCCAATATTTTGATTAAGTCCTTGACCTTATGTTCTCTGCTAACTTCCTGAGTTTAGATAGCTATCATGCAAAGCTTAGGTTTAACAAATTTTATCCATCTGCACGTACATACTCACTCCCAGACGCAAAATCTAAACAATACATTGCTAGATCTAGGCTGATCAAGAAACAATATACCAAGCTGACACATCCCAGCTTCCCTTCAATTCAGTACACAACAGAACACACTACTACAGTGGAGAGGGATGACACAGGATTAGAATCCATTTCATGCCTCACTGCAAAACACTCAGAATAAAGGTAGCGGTAATTAATGAGAAAAATGGAATTTTTAAGAACTGTCAAAATTTTGCACTACCCACAGGTGAGTAGTTGCCACTGATGAAACAAGAAAGAAATCAGACCTTTCCCCCAGACCTCTCCAAACAATGAACAGGACACATCATCATAAAATAGAATATAAGGAAAAACATGCATCTTTAAATTTTTATTTGTATAGTGCAGAGCAAGCGAGGTGGGAACTTCCACATGCACACTGAAACACTGACAAAGAAATCTGGATAATTAAGAGGAGACACCAGGAATTTGCCATTTTCCTCTATAAGGAAAACACGACCTCAGAGAAACTTTAGGGAAGTACGGTATGTAAAAACACAGAGAAAAGTGTCCAAAGAACGTGCCATGTGCAGAGATTCACAATGTGCCCTGCCAGCAGGAAATCTGCCTTTACTCAGCCCCTTTTCTCCAGCAAAATGAGAACAGACAGCCTAAGGAAACGCGTCCAGAGGGGGAAGAGAGGTTTCTACCTGCTACTGCAGCCACTCCAGCGCTCCAGCCACGCAGGGACGTCAGTGCTTGCGCACCTTCACTGCGGTACCTGGAGCTACCTCTGCTGTCAGCACTTTTCAAGGGATAGAAGCAGCCTGCTCTTACTTCTACCAAAACCAGTGGCAAATAGCAAGGGACCTCAGGGAAAGCAGGAACACAAACAGCTTCTGTGGTCGAGATCCCTCACTGTATTTGCTGTGCTGAAAAAAAACACATTTATATGCCAGATAAACAGTAAAAAGCAAGTACCTGTTCTGAGCCTAATTAGTCCTCAGTCTGACATGAAATAGCACGTAAATCCAGCAAAAAACAGGTCAGAAGCCAGTTAACATGGCTTAGTGCCACAGGCACCAGCATCCCTGTTCCACTGTCCATGAGCTGCTGTATTTCTTGGTATCACTCAATGTGACAGTTCACCATGAGGTTTTGATTGCTTGCTTGAGTAGAAATTTCCTTACCTAACCAGTTTGGGGTTTTTTTTGTTTTGAAATACAGTACCTTTATTAGCCCTCTGATAAAATGTTGCATATAGAAATCTGTTCTCCCCAACTTTTGTATAAAACATGACATATTCCCACAACACATTACAAAGGCTTGAGTTTTTGAAGCATAAACATATAGTTATCTTGAAGATGGAAACTTGAAGACAGAAACCACAACTGACATATAACACACAGTCTGCTCCTGCCTTTTCCCATTTTATAATGGTTATTCATTAATTCTAAGGTGGGGAAAAAAACCTAATAATGAGTAGAAATCACAATCTGGAAGTTGTGGTGCACATTATGTATTAATAAAAATACACTTATGTATAAAACAGGATTTTTCTTATTCATCCTCACAGAGTATACATCTTAGTCTAAATGCAAAGCACTTATCATCAACTTTCAGAGCTACTGCACTAAGCTGGTCAACCACTGAAAGCTCCAAAACTCACAAGTATTAAAAATTATTCTGTGTAACTGAATGTTATGTTCAAGTCTATGCAGTGATATTAATAATATGAAATACATCTAAAGGGGTGGTGAAAAGAGATGAGCCTCAATTTAGCAGTAAAAAAAATAGGTATCTTCAATTTGTACTCTATCCCTAGGATTGCACTAGAAATTTCTGATGTAAAAAACCCTTTCAGCTGAGCTGGAACATGCAGGAAGCTCCTGCTGGAAGACTGCAAGCACAAAATCCAAAGAGGATGAATGTATTTCAGAACAGTAACAGACACAGGTAAACAGAGATGACAGACATAGACAGGACACAGACCTCCAAACATCTCCCCAGTTGCAAGTACATAAAACCCACGGATTCCACAGCAATGACATACCACTTCTAGAGGTATATATTATGACCGGTAAGTTATTATTCTGACAAGCAAAATACCTTAAAAGCCTAAAATGTGTTTTTCCTGAAGTGCAATGTAACGCTATGCAATCAGCCTTAGCACGTGTTTTCACCAAGGCTCCAGCTGTGCACGTACACACACTGAAAGAACTTTTAACAGTGCCACCACAGTGCAACGAGCTCTCACGGCAAGTGCTCTCAAATCCATCTGCTCATCCATTGAGTTAGACTGGGGTTACAGTCAAGCAGAGAGTGAGCTCAGCACAGCAGGGTCATCTTGGTGCTGGCCTTGAAAGGACCAAGAGGCTCAGCTCATCTGACCTTGTGAAGGAAAGCTGCTCTTTCCTTTCTTGTTTAAAGCCTACAGGCCACACACTGTTCCAGTATAAATAAACTTTGTGCCTCAGGCTCATGAGGTTTTTATGTAAACAGGGCAGAAATTTGACCCTTTATCTTTTGTTCCTTTTCTCCATCTTTTATTTCCATCACACTCATCAGCACTGCACAAAGCACCTTCAGTTGCAAGCAAGTGGGTTAGGAACGGCCAACGATCAAGAGATTGCCCATATACTCTTGATTTAATATTGTAACAAGCATGGTACCTGTTTTCACCATCATCTACTGACTCTCATCAAGCCCACTGCAAACTTTTCAAAGTACTGTTTTTATTACTGTATTAAATAGTTACCTAGTCTCCTTTACACACATGCTCCCACACAGAGAGAATAAACTGAAGGTCGAGAACACTGCAATATAAAATTTTAGTATGCTGTTACCAAAGAGCAAAAAGCACTGTACGTCATTGTAAATACAGTGACAACAATGAAACAGAAAAGCATGGATTTATATTCCTGATAATTATATTACCATGCTTGTAAGCTTCCATGTGTGTGTTTACCCATTCACATAACCACCACCATATTTTTTCCACCTGGAGGCCTGATCATGGAAACTGATCACAACAGCGTATCCCCGTGTTCATGCAGGGCCACAGGGAAGTCAAATCAGCAAAATCTAGTGGGTTTGTAGCAAAGCAGACCTGCAACAGTGCTCCAACTCAGACTGTGACACAGATATTAGGAACCAGCTCTCCAATTTATCGTGAGAGGAGACCTCATCGCAGTCTGGAACTTCCTCACAAGGGGAAGAGGAGGGATGGGCGCTGATCTCTTCTCTCTGGTCACCAATGATAGGACCAAGGGAAATGGCAGGAAGATGTGCCAGGGGAGGTTTAGGTTGGACATTAGGAAAAGGTTCCAGAGGGTGGTGGAGCACTGGAACAGGCTCCCCAGGGAGGTAGTCATGGCACCAAGCCTGACTATTCAAAAAGCATTTGGACAAGGCCCTCAGACACATGGTCTGAATCTTGGGATTGTCCTGTGCTAGGGCAAGAGTTGGACGCGATGATCCTTGTGGGTCCCTTCCAACTCACAACATTCTGTGATTCTGTATGACCTTCCATAAAAAAGTCTAAAAGTGTGATTTATAAATCAATGTTGTATTACACTCTTAAGCTTGTCCTTCTACTTTTCTGGTTATACACTGCTTAAAAATGTTTTCCAGACAGGGTAAACAATCCCCACTCTCAATTTCAAGCTCTTCATAGGGAGCGTGCCTCTAAAACTAGTATGTAGCTCAAAAATGCTTATCCAGGTGTCATAAAAACTTAAAGCATTAAGTATTTTGTTATACTAATCTTAGTTCAAATAAAAATAGTACATTGTAACTTCATACTTCAAAACATGGCAGCAGACAAGAAAAGTCTGCTGTTACCGTAAGCCAGGAAAAAAGTTCCCCTCGCCTCCAGAAGATGAAAGCAGACTTGGTGTGCCCACACCTGACCCGCACCGCAGCTGGTTCACTGCAGTGGGGGAAGCTCCTTTTATTTTTAGAGCAGTTATTTTACATAATGGAAGTCTGTGTGGGTTTGAATGTGTTTCAGTGAACTTCGTAGAAATTTTTTCCTGCCAATGGGACAGCTAAGTCTCTTGATAACACTGAGAAATAAAAGCCCTTTGTATCTCTTTATCTAATCAAGCAGCACGCATCTACATATTTATTTAACAGAAAATATGCTTTTATAGAATCATAGAATCATCAAATGGTTTGGGGTGGAAGGGACCCCAAAGATCATCTAGTTCCAACCCCCCTGCCATCAGCAGGGACACCTTCCACTAGACCAGGTTGCTCAAAGCCTCATCCAGCCTGGCTTTGAACACTCCCAGGGAGGGGGCATCCACAGCTTCTCTGGGCAACCTGTTCCAGTGTCTCACCACCCTCACAGTGAAGAACTTCTTCCCAATATCTAATCTAAACCTCCCCTCTTTCAGCTTAAAGCCATTTATAATAGAAACTATAAATGTAGACTTGCACATATTAAACCCAGTTCCTTCTTTTTGTTTATCTCCTCACGAAATACCTGGGAATCCAAATTCTTGCAAAGCTACCTTGGCATTCCCAGTCACAGCAATCACCTTCCTCTTCCTCCCACCACCAATAATGGCAACAGAGAAAGCAGCAGGTTCATTAGTCATTGCCTGCATCATGCAATTGCAAAGACGAAAATTATTAGCAGCACTTTATGTTAAAACAGGTACTGTGACAAATCACTTCACTGGGTCATTACTAAGTAATTCTTATTCATCTGGTGTTACTGAACCTCCTAAAGCCTGAGCACAACTTGTGCTCTACAACCATTAATACAATGATAATGGGGTAAGTGGAAAAGCAGAAAGCCTGTGCTGCTGCCTGAAGGAAAAGCTCTGGCCAGAGACTCCAAATGACACAGGGAGACCTGGGAAGGCACAGGCAGCAGGGCTGGATGCACCGGCATCCTCTCCTCCAGAGGAAGAAAGTCCTGAAGTTGAGCCCAGGGCTAGAGCCGGAGCAGTTCAACCAGGGTCGGGAAGGAGAGGGAAGTCCTTTCTTCCCTTCAACTCAAACTCCCCTGCCCCAGGCACTGCCCATTTGGTCTCTCCTTCAGCCCCACGCCATGTCCAGCAGCGACCCTGCTCTGGTCCCTCCGCTCAGCTCACCCAGCTTAACTCCTCTGCTCCTCCGCCTGCACAGCATCTCGTGCAATCAGGACTAACCTGCATCGATTTCTAGACAGCATCAGACTAAGTTAGATTAATCATTATCTAGTTCCATAAAATGTCATTTGCTCTGAGATATACTAAAAATAGTTTTTCATCTGACTACAGAAAATTGTAACCAGCACGTGTAGCATAATACACTGCATTCCACATAACAAAATTACTTTAAGTGCTCGTTGTCCTGCATGTGCAACACTGTTTTTCACACCAATCTCCACATTTTCCTTCTCTTTAGGCAATGCTATTTTTTCCATATTCACAAAAGGAAGGAGGCATCATTACGGGAAAATTCTGTCAATCTGGTATTCCACTGCCCTTAACAGACAGTCAGAGCTTGGTTGATTGATTTTCAAAACATTTTAAAAGAAAATGAGGAAAAAGTATTTCCAAATCTAGATAACAGAGCAATTCACAGCAAACCAGCAACACTCTGGAAAATAGAATTTATCACCAAGATTCCAGTTTACCTTAAGTTTATAATTATTCTCTAGTAAACAACAGTTAATAGCAGACAAAGAACAGGTATATAACAGTCTTCCCTACTTCTTCCTCTGTAATTAAAAAGCCAAGGAAACCCAGAATTTCTTTTCCAGAAAGAATGAAGACGGCACCAGAACCAAAACCTCTTATCATTCCTGACTGCGCAGGATCTTGTGGAGACTGTGCTGTCTGATAGAGACATCTGTGTTATATGACCTGACATGCACGAAAAACCCTAGAGCAAAGGTTATCTCTATGAGCTGTCTTTCTTCATAAAGGGATTAGCGTTGCTAGGCGTAACTTTGCATGGAGACGAGAGGAGAAGGAGATGCAACAGGTTAAGTTTAAAATACGAAATTGAATCCAACACCTAAACTGACAATCAGTCACTCTCTGTTATGATTTCTTTATTTGAAAGAAAAATATACTCCACAGTTTTGTAAAACAGAAAAAAACAATACCTGCTAGTTTGAAAAGCAGAGGTCAGGCCTTCTAGGTTCATCCTTACTGTTGCAACCAGGATATGCTTTAAAAATGCACTCCAAAGTAGAAGTCAGAACAAAAATGTTTTGAATCAGAATGTCCCAAAGTGCTTTTTGAGCTAGTTACACAGTGCCACAGCCAGTTTGCTGGCACGTCAATAAAAATTAAAAACCCTAGCACATTGCATTTTCAAAAGCATGTTCTACCTGGAGCAGCTACTCAGTTGCCCGTGCTTTTTCTTAGAGCCATGACAAGTCCCGATTGGCTCCAGCTGGAGCCGCCTCTTGGTGCCAAGCAGACATCAGAGAAACGAAGTCACCCAAATGAGACACTGGGAGGGTGATGGAGGAGAGAGATTTCCACGGGAGGTCATGGCAAACTAATGGTGGTCTGGGGAAGAGCAATCCTGGGAGAAATCTGCAGCTGGTGTGAGCTGCCACAATCCCTCCTGGCAGTCCTCCGACTGCTTTTATCGGTCAGGGATCTACTTCCCCGATCTCTCCAGATATCCAGGCTCCCTGGCTTAACATCAAATTCCTCTCCCCAAAGTATGTTAGCCAGTATGTAATTACACGTTATCGCAGGAGTATTATCAGCTGGCGTCCTTCTCTCTTTCGTTTTTTTTCTTTATTACTTTGATAAGAAATTCAAATAGTCACTGAAACATGGAGAGTGAGATAGATTGCATATGTAAATATTAGGGCTCCCAGTACAAACCCAAGTGAGCTTTATTATCCTAAAAATACTCTGTTCTCTTTAGCTAACAACACATGGTGGGAAAGCACTGGTTTTCTCTTAGCATAACTGCAAAATATTATGAAAAATAAAGCATTTCTTTCTTTTTTTTTCCCCCAACTCTTAGATTTGATTCAATAGCTTGAAACAAGAAACTAGCTATCACTTGGAAATAAAAAGCTAGAAAGACTTCTAATTTCATTGCATCTCTTTCAAGTTCCTCTGTATCTTTTGCTTTTTGAACCTTGAAGACAAAACTCCTCACACAAATAGATGTTTTTTTCAAAAAAAAAAAAAAAACCCACCCCAAAAACCCCAACCTGCTCTTTCAAAACTGATCAGAGTTTTGCCAGTGATTTCATTCATGTCAGGATTTGACCCAGATACCTGCTCCAGCCATAGTATGTGAGAAGGAAGAACATCCCATTAACAAGAAAAACACTAGACTGTCTTCCCTGTGCTAAGGTCAATAACCCATGTTTTAAAAGCACATCTGCAGAAGAATGAAGTTCATGATTTTCACTTCATATTACAATTTGTTCTCAGATCTGACCATACACAAACCTTCAGACTCCTAGGCACAAAGAGTTTGCTATTGCTACACCAACATATGATTCCACACCAAAAATATCCCTTTTTATGGTGTCGAGTTTTGGGGATGTAGAGAATTTCTTTATTAATACTCATGACCCACCTACCACAATCTTTCTCTAAAAGCTTACACTTCCACCATCCACTGTTGCTTTGAGATGTTGCAAATTGTAATTAACCAGTACATTCCAACATGTGCTTGCTACAGACTAAGCAAAAGCTTTTAAGTATAATGATGCTATCTAGCAAGTTCCACTAACAGAACAACAGCTTATACCACAGCTGCAAATACAGGAAATTTCATTAGAATAAGTGTAAAAGGGAAAAGTTGCATTTACTTCAGCAAAATCCCAGTACAGCTGCAAGTACACTCAATATTTGTCAAGTATAGAGAGAGTTATTATGCGACTTCAAAGTCCACAAAATATGCTGCTTACAAGCAGCACTTGAAAAGTACTTGCTTCCCCTCCGGACCTGGGATCTGCCATCACAGGTTCCCGCTAATGAGGTCCTATTTTAAGGAACCTAACTAAACGTACACAAATAATGAAACATATTTATCCAGTGCGTGAGAGGGGCAGTTTGTATTTTAAGTAATTATAGTACTGAATCTACCACCTGGGCTGACTTGCATGGCCAGGCTTAGGCTCCTAAACCCACACCTAGAGGAGACACCACCATGGCCCACCACCATGGCCCACGAGGCTTCCAGCAGGAAGACAGTGACATCTTCCCCTCCTCCTCCCCACTGCAGTAACTCCTCCATATGAAGAGGACAGAATCAGGCACTTCATTGTTTTTACAAAGAACAACTCTTTCACCGTAACGACAGTGAAGCGGTGGAACAGGCTGCACAGAGAGCTTGTGCTGTTTCTGTCCTTGGAGGTTTTCAAGACCCAACCGGATAAAGCCCCAAGCAACTTCAACTGGCCTCAGAGCTCTCCCTGCTTCAGCTCAAGGTCAGGCTAGATGCTGCCTTAGGTCCTTTATAAGCAATGTTTGTAGGATGATGCAGGTTAAGAATGCAATTTTCTCTCTCTCATTCGATTGACAAACTTTTGATGACGACCTTCTTTCTTCCTTTCATTCTAGATTTTGTAGGAAGATCCCCACAAGATTTCCCCTCCCAAGATCCCAGCTCTTCCTCCCTGCCTCTTCCCCCCTGTTAGTGCATTCCTTTGGTAGCTTTCAAGCTGTTGCAGGGACAACCTAGCCAGCCTACCACTGCATCAACTTCTTGGTTCATAGAGCCCTTCCTAGTGAATCATTCCAGTGTCTGTACACCCTAAACATTTTGGATTGTGAATGACTGTAAATCCCAGGAATTTAAGACCCATACACTCACTTAATTGACAACACGCAAGAAGTAAGTTGGCTCTGCAGGCCACTGTCATGGTCTAATGGACCATGACCAACCATCTACAGGCTTCCACTTGAAAACCACTAATCTAGTTTACTGTTTGCCTTTTGCAGCACAGGTTTGAAAAAGGACAAAGCCCTACATGTTGAAAAGATGAGCAGTGAAAAAGTCACCCGAGCTCTCTCTTCCTTGCCTCCAGGCAAGGATTGAACACAAAGTAAGTTCATACTCTGTTCATATTAAGACATATTTTGCAGCTGCAAAGACTAGAAACTCTTTTAAAGCCTTAAATCTGAAGAAAGTTGACAGCTTGCAGTGAGAAAAGCTTCTCTCTACCATCAGACAGGTTATTATTTCAGACCCAACACAACGGTATCTTTTCATATCTGTAATTGTGTTGCAACACAAAACACCACAGTAAGGAAAGATAATAGCACTGGGTGATGTTTGCAACTGATACAAACCAGCAACTTCATAGTAGCAAGACGATTCCTTCCTGTAAAGCAGACTAACTCTAAAACAAATTACTTTAGCTTAGTCTTAATAGAAGACAAATAATAATTAAATAGCTCCATTTTCCCAGGAAGGAAACTAGCTTGTACAGCCAGAAGAAACCTATTCAAATTATCAGTTGTGTGAGAATCAGATTTTTTCCTGCACTGAGCTCCAGCACACTAGGCTGTTGGTTTGGCCTCCTCCAACACTCCTTCCCAGGCATCCAATAGCACTTTGCTCTTACTAAATGCAGTACTGAAACCTGCCAGAAAAAGAGAAAGAGACTGTTCATAAAGTACCAACTGTGTGCTCCCTACAAACTGGCAGAACTGACTCTGCTTGCATTCTTAGATCAAAATCATTAATAGTGAAAGAGTATACGCAGCCGGGTGCTATTAAACTGAATGTCATGTCAATGGAGAAAAGGAATGAGGCAGGATTTTTAATCTCACTTTGAACATTAAGGTCCACGTGGAAAAAAAAATTGCAGCATAAAATGCTAATTACATTCTCTGTTCAATTCTCTAACACTTCTGAATTAGATTCTACCGGTTTACCGCTCATTGTTTCACGGCAGTTTTCCATAAAATATGTCTCACAATATTCTTTAACGTCTGTTGGTTAAATGTTAACAAAAATTAATATTCATCAAGCCTATTCATTTGCTTTTAAAATGAATAAACAAGCACTCCACTGTTGATTACCGCATTCCTGGATCACTGGAAAACTGCCAGCTCCTGTATGTATGCAACATCAGTGTTTTGGTTTTTTGCTGAGTGGCAGTCCTCTGCGGTAATTATCATCTTGCACCTAAAGTAAATATTATTCTCTCGCTGCAAGTAGAAATAAAGCATCGGTTCTTCCCGCACCCTTACTGTTTGACATCCAGCCCGTCCTGTCCCTGTGCTACGTGCCCACTAAATATAGTTCCCAGAGCCCTCGTTACCGGGACCATCTCTTTTGTTTGTGACCAGGGAAGGAGGAGGACGGGTCGGGTCCCTCCTCGGGGGATCACCGGCGCACACACTCCACGGGCCGTAGCCCAGCAACTTGTTTCCAAAAAAACCCCAACTTTCCGGGACCCAGAGCTCCAAACCCGGCACCCGGCCGTGCAACAGGGCC
>NW_010307253.1:0-216 GCF_000700745.2 Antrostomus carolinensis
TTAATCCCATAAATTAATCCCACAAATTAATTAATCCCACAAATTAATCCCACAAATTAATTAATTCCACAAATTAATTCCAGAAATTAATCCCACAAATTAATCCCACCCCATCCACACGTTAATCCCATAAATTAATCCCACAAATTAATTAATCCCACAAATTAATCCCACAAATTAATTAATTCCACTAATTAATTCCAGAAATTAATTAAT
>NW_010307253.1:427-1741 GCF_000700745.2 Antrostomus carolinensis
TGCTGAAATATGATCTTGTTATTTTAAAAACCCCAAAAAAGGCCCAAAATAAATGTTGGGGGACCAACACCCCACCTTTAAAATGTGATTTTATATTTTAAAAAGCCCACAAAATCATAAAATAAATGTTGGGGGGCCAACACCCCACCTTTAAAATATCATTTTATATTAAAAAAACCTCAAAATAAGTGTTGGGGTGCTGACACAACAGCTTTAAAATATTATTTTATATATAAAAACCCCCAAAAAAATCTTAAAATAAGCATTAGGGTGCTGACACCCCACCTTTAAAATATAAATTTATATTTTAAAACCCCCCAAAAATGCTAAAATAAGTGTTGGGGTGCTGACACCCCACCTTTAAAATATGATTTTATATTTTAAAACCCCCCAAAAATGCTAAAATAAGTGTTGGGGGCCAACACCCCAGCTTTAAAATATTATTTTTTATATAAAAAACCCCCAAAAATGCTAAAATAAGCACTGGGGTGGCAGCACCTCACCTTTAAAATATGAATTTATATTTAAAACCCCCCAAAAATGCTAAAATAAGTATTGGGGTGCTGACACCCCACCTTTAAAATCTGATTTTATATTTAAAAACCCCCAAAAATCCCAAAATAAGCATTGGGGCACCAACACCCCCGCTTGAAAATATGATTTTATATTTTAAAAACACCAAAAAATCCTAAAATAAGTGTTGGGGGGGCCAACACCTCACTTTTAAAATATGATTTTTATATTTTAAAACCAAAAAAACCCTAAAGTAAGTGTAGAGGTGATGACACCCCACCTTTAAAATATGAATTTATATATTAAAAACCCCCAAAAATGCTAAAATAAGCATTGGTGCGCTGACACCCCAGCTTTAAAATATGAATTTATATATTAAAAACCCCCAAAAATGCTAAAATAAGCATTGGTGCGCTGACACCCCAGCTTTAAAATATGAATTTATATATTAAAAACCCCCAAAAATGCTAAAATAAGCATTGGTGCGCTGACACCCCAGCTTTAAAATATGAATTTATATATTAAAAACCCCCAAAAATGCTAAAATAAGCATTGGTGCGCTGACACCCCAGCTTTAAAATATGAATTTATATATTAAAAACCCCCAAAAATGCTAAAATAAGCATTGGTGCGCTGACACCCCAGCTTTAAAATATGAATTTATATATTAAAAACCCCCAAAAATGCTAAAATAAGCATTGGTGCGCTGACACCCCAGCTTTAAAATATGAATTTATATATTAAAAACCCCCCAAAATGCTAAAATAAGTATTGGGGGGCCAACAACTCACCTTTAAAATA
>NW_010307254.1:0-14085 GCF_000700745.2 Antrostomus carolinensis
TTTCCCTTTTAAAAAATGGGGGTTATGTTCCCCTTTTTCCAGTCTTCAGGAACTTCACCAGACAGCCATGACTTCTCAAATAGGATGGATAGTGGTTTTGCAGCTTCATCTCCCAGTTCTCTCAGGACCAGTGGATGCAACAATTCAGGTCCCATGGACCTGTGCACCTTCAGGTTCCTTAGGTGCTCCTGAACCTGATCTTCTCCTACAGTGGGTGGGTTTTCTTTCTCCCAGACCCTTCTTTTTCTTTCTAGGACTTGGGCAGTGTGGCACGAGCCCTTGCCGGTGAAGACTGAGGCAAAAAAGTCATTGAGCATCTCAGCCTTCTCAATTTTCCGAGTGACCAGGTCTCCTGTTGCCTTCCGGAGAGGGCCCACATTTTCCCTAGTTTTCCTTTTCTCCCCGACATACCTGTAGAAGCTTTTTTTGTTGCACTCGACATCTCTGACCAAATTTAATTCTGTCAGGGCCTTGGCTTTCCTAACCTGATCCCTGGCCCCTTGGACAATTTCTCTGTATTCCTCCCAGGTTGCCCATCCTTCCTTCCTCTCTCTGTAGGCTTCTTTTTTGATCTTAAGTTTGTTCAGAAGCTTTCTGTCCATCCATGCAGGCCTCCTGCTCTTTTTGCCTGCCTTCCTCTTTGTTGGGATGTACAGCTCCTGGACTTGGAGGAGGAGATCTTTTCATCTACATGTAAAATCATGTCGGTGGATAGGAATGGATTTTATTATTTTACAGACCTCAGATACCTCTTTCACAGTCTAAAGAGACTTTTTTTAGTTGTTCTCTTTCCATATCTTAGATCTACCCTATGGAACCTTCTCTGAATAATAACCATGCTGAACCATTGGAAAAATCAAGCACCATCAATGGTCTTTATAGCTGATCTGTGGACCAATGGAAGGCAGTTTTATATCAGGATTAAGGGGGAGGTGTGGGAGGGAAAAAAAATGGGTTAAGGACAAAAGGGAGCAGAATGGAAAACATTGTATCTTTAAGAAAAAGAAGTCAGAGGAGAGTTGAGAGTACAATGAAATTAACTTTTTTCAGTCTGACACATGTGTAGACATGCCATGCAGATGTTACATAGCATTTCTAATAGAAATGACTTGTACAACCAGAAGGTCAGAAGAGCCCTCCTTGACCCTTTTGAAGCCCTGTGGCTCTGAAGCAGCCCAGCAGAATAGGCAGAAGGTGCCAAATCTCAGACTAGCCCTTCTTCCCTACTGTCAACACACTGGTCCAGGTTGCCACCGCACCAAAAGCTGAAGCCCCTTAAGGATGGCAGCAAAATATGCCTTCCTCCTAATAAACAGGGCATTTCTGAGTTACCTGGGCAGCTTCATTCCACCCCTTCCTCTAACCCTAAATTATTCTCAAAGGAGGTGATTTTGCACTGCACTAATCTTAACCTCCATTAAACGATCCTTAACCCTACAGAGCCCCTTAATTTTAGTGAGATCGACCACAGATTAAAACACTATTCAGTGCAGGATTGACCCTACCCTCTATTTTTGCCTCTAAGAATCAAAACCTGGGAAACTACTTCACAGCTGATATCTGTTACCTCCCTCTCCCAGATATTTAAGAGGATAGTCTATTTGTTTATAGTGTTCATTTGTCCTAGCCTAAGCAATCAAGTGCTATCCCACCTGGGGAGCACAGCAACAGTGGCAGAGCACTAATGGACAAACACTTACAAAGAAAAACAAGACAAAACCAAGACAAAATGCTTGCAAATCCTTAAATCTTCTTTAACATCACCTGCAGACCTCTCCCACAAATGCCATGGTAATTGCTAACGCTGTGGGTATGGGCTCCAATTAGCCAGTCTGCAGAGGGTAAACACTTGGACCAGATCTTGGAGCTTCTGCAGATTTTTAGCAGCTACAGATCTGACCTGGGATCTGCTGTTTACAAAAAAAAAAATAGTGTGTCTTATACGTCCTGTTAGCATTCAAGCAAACATCGTGTTTAATATTAGAAGCCAGTATGCATGTGGTTGCTTAGGAATGAGAAACATCCCTTCGATATGCCCTCCGATATGCACTGGGTTGCTGTGGGATGTTTTTGTGCATTCTACTTGAGCAGTTACCAGGGTCTGGAGTCCACAGGAACATGACATTGTAATCTTGGTCATGTTTTATTTATGGGGAGTAGAGCAGCAGATAGGGTGTGTTAACAAACAAAGATGATTGCTTCAGGGGCACTGTCTCGTCCTGAGGTAATTAAGACAAAGTAGTTTCACTGGTTGGGGGATTCATACTGCAGACAACCTTTCCATTGCTAAAATGATCTGCAACAACCAGGCCAAAAAGGCTAAATCAGAAGCAACATGGGTAGTGTTTTATCTTTGGCTAAAGGTGCATCATTAAATGGCACTGGCATAAATTATACTTCTTAAAAATCCATATAGCATTAAAAGCTATTAAGAAGAAAATGTCAGGCTCAGAGATGTGCAGATTTTCAGCTGGAGAAATATCCAAAGAATTACTGCTGTGGCCCAGCATCTCTTTCACGGCCTGAACTGAAAACAGTAGCTGTCACTAGGGCCACCCTAACTACAAACCCTGAGAGGTGCTGGTCTGACAAAACATGTAAACTTGGAGTCAGGCTCAGCTGTCAAAGAATCTCAGCATCATAAGGGAAATCTATTCCACCATCAAAGGTCACAACTCAGAGACTTATGGCTGCTCATATTTGTTGGTTATTTGCAAACTGTACGGCTGTGATCACAGCCCTGCAGTACTCACACCAGAGGAATGCACAGAAATACACACAAGGCACAATGCAGGTTTCGTCAAGAAATACAAAGATCCTCCTCCTTGCCTATCGCCTCTTCTCCCTTCTTTTGTCTCTAGCCCCACCCCTTCCACTGCAGGAATTCCCATAGGAAAACTTCTCCCAGCTCCTCCTCTCTCTCGTCTCTCCATGGCAGGTCAGGCTCTCCCACTGATGGGTGGGTGCGTTGGTTGGCTGAAGTCAGGCTGATCCCCTGTGGTCCAACACAGTCATCCTGTGTTCCTCCTGAAAGCAGAGGATGGCCTTGCCCCTTGCAGGTCTTTGGCTGATCCATTGAAACCAATGGGAGATTTTTCACTGGCTGGGATAAGCTCTGGGTGAAGCTTGTATGGAAAAACATCTTTCCGTACACCTTCAAACATCACTTGTCGTAGTGACCTAACTACCAAAGGATGGATGTTCCTTTAGGGCTGAGGACCAAGATCAAAACCCACCAGAGCTGGACTCAGGAGATCTACAGAAAACTTCTGGTTGCTTAGCAGAGTTTTTTGTATGTCCTTAAAAAAATAACTTAACCTTTCTGTTCTTCAGATTCCCATTCATAAAGCTATTATAATAACAATTGTTTTTATCTAACTGTTTATATGTGCTGCCCAAAGATATTAAGTCTCTCACAAAGCCAGAGGTAGTAAGCTCCAGCACTGCTCTTCCAAGACAGTTATAGGCACATGGGGTATTTCAGAGGCATCAACAATGAAGTATTTCATTTTCAGGTTTCCCCATCTTTCACTAATAGGCTACATTTGCTGTGTAGGATGCTTACACCGGTGCTACTGTCTTCTGTCACCATTAACATAGAAGAGTGGTCTGCTCAAATGAGAGACAATTTGAAAGGAAAGAATAAATATACTTAATGAAACCTGACAGGTACCTTTCACACCTTTCCAGGGAAAGACATTAATTGCCCCCTTTGCTTTTAACTGTCCTACGTTGATATTTTAAAATAGATCAATATGGTATAAAACCAGTATCTTGATTGCTTGAACTGTATATTTAATTAGGCTAATTTGCATTTTTCTCTGAGTTAAATTAAGGTCTAAATTCAGGTCTGGTGGAAGAAAGAGGAACTCTTTCAAAGGTTAAGTTGCAGTAGCTTACATCAAGTCTGGATCTGGTCCACAGGTCTCTACTTCTGTTTGTTAAATCCTGGGGGAAGGCAAGTGTTGCTATTGAACTCTTTTGTTTAATAAACATTTTTTAAAAATCTGTGCTCTTTTAAGATGCCAATCAAGACAGCCATGATCACTGATTCGTGAAGAAAGGAAAGGTTTGCCAAAGAAAGGATTTGAGAGTTGCCTAAGGTGAAATCCCTTGTGAAGGTGCAGTGGTTGTGTCTCTTCCAGGTACCGTGAAGGCCTATGAAACCATGGAAGGGGAGAACATCTTTACAATATGTTTTTCCCTACTTGGGAAGAGTTCTCTCCCTCCTTCACTTTGTCTCCTTCTTCTGCTTTTTTTTTTTTTCATAAACAATCCATATTATTTCAATATTTCCTAACCAAACACACACTGTAGACTTTTGATCATTACCTTTGCTCCCTTCAGGACAACCTTCCAACTGGCTTACATTTTTATTGAATTGTAAGAACTGAGCCCACAACTGGATGTCCAAAGTCCTCACCAGTGCTGGCCAGAGTGGACAGAATACATCGTGTCATTTACAGGGTACTCTCTTGTTGATACATTCCATGGTCCTATCTGCCTTTTTTTTTTTTTCCAAGAGTATGTTGTTGTCTCCCTGTCACTTGTGATCTTTCATACCCTTTTTTTCTGACCGACAGCTGATTAATGAAATGAGATATTAAAATAACTTTGAACACCAACAACGACAACCTTCAACACACTTTTGTTCTCTCCCAACTTGATTTCGTGTGCAAATATAGTAAGTGTTTTTTCCAGCCCAACATCTAAGGTTTTAATGAAACACTGCATGGAACTGCTCCCAGTACTGACCCCTTAAAACCTGCTTCATTTTGACATTGGCTTCTCCATGATGGCTTTGTTCACCTCAGGCTGTATGTCATGTCTCTTTCTCTCCCTGAAGTGAAAATGTACTCTGAAGAGAAAATCAGAAGCATGTAGGAATCTAAACAAACTGAAATATGATGCATGGCTGGTAGACACAGAGGCAAGCCAAACAATTTTACTTGCAGGTATGCAGGTTGTTCTAGTGTCCTGTGTGCTCAGAGGATCTGAATTCATTTTTGCTTAAGCTCCTGTTTTCCTTGAACAGCTATTGTGTGGGAGAGATGGAGAAGTAGATCATCAGTCCCCTGGGCCAGGAGTGTTTTGCAGAAACAAAGAAACATCCCTTGAGGCACAATTACTTGGACAAATTAGTTCCCATTAACAGTTTATGGAGATGTTAATGTCCAGTCTTGCCTGGCTAGAGGAAGAATGACCAAAACCTCATCTGTGGGAAAACCGCATGGTGAAGCGAAACATACTGGTTTTACACTGAGGAACCACTCATCACCAGGATAAAAGTGGTAACGTGCAATCACGACTGAATAACAGCTAAGAAAAGAAACAGCCTCTGAGTACGGAAAATCGTGTGAACTCTGTGGACAGAGTTTCTGCATATCAAGACAAGTATATACTTCTGGGAAAAAATGCTTGAGAGGTTACGTCAAACTGAAATGATGAAAAAGCTACTTAATTCTGCTGGATGATCACTCATATACATCACAGGTGTTCCTACTGACATGCACAGTCTACTTAATTTACCAAGAGCTACTACTTCCTACTACTCTTTTTGAGGACTGACTTACTGGGGAAGTTGCACTCAGTATCACAAAGCATTCAAGGTAATTTGATTTAAAACACTTCTTGCTTTAAAAAATCTGAAGAACACCTCAGTCTTTTGGAAAAATATCTCAGCTATTAAAACCATTTACCAAGCTGGGGTGGATAGCACAAATTTCAAAATACCTCTCAGGTGATAACTAAGTAAGCCTAGCTGCCTTGGCACAGCAGAGCAATGCTGATTTACAACAGGCAGTGTCCCATTTTGTTTGCTCCCTTACAAAGTAGAATTAGAAAATGCATTTATCTAACTTACCACTAAATTTAAAAAAAAAAAAAAATCTGCTTTCAGATCCGCACCTGAGAAAAGAATCCATCTTCGCAGACATATTCTCCTCTCCATTGGTCATTAACCCTGTTCTGCATACATCTGCTGTGGAGTATCATAGCATCATGGATGGACAAGACAGTCTACAGCCATGGTCAAACATCCATTGCAGAACAAGATGTGCCAATTGAAGTTGTCTTCTCCTCTTCTCAGACTAGCTTGATGTGTTAGCAGAGAACTGGTTAATCTACCTAACTTTGCACTCCTCTAGATGAGGAGCTCCCATGCCAGCTATACTGCAACTCTTTTATAGAAAGGATAAACTATGGCATAGTAGTAAACTGCAAATACTTCACATACCAAACTTCAGAACTAGCACATACATAGAAACACTTTCATCAGCGAACATTTTTCATACAAAGACATTACTTTTGACTCAAAATGTGTTTTCCTTAACAAGAAAGTTCATGTTGTCAGCCACTTGTAGTTAGGGCATTTTAAATAGCTACGATTTCATACTGTTACTTCAAGAGTCTTTACAATGAGCCAAACTATGGATGAAAATTTGAACCTCCTGCAGGTAGAGATGTTTCCATCCGGGTGTAATTCTGAGAGTTTCTCCGTAGGACTACCAGAACTTTTATGAGCTGTATTGCTCTGGAAATGACTCTGCAGTCTTCCATATCTAGTGAAATAGTTAGACCGCTGTCCTGGCCGTGTGCTATTTACCCTGAATTTGTGCTATCTGTTGGGTACAATGATGGTTTTCTAGACATGAAATAAGGGGAGTTAGGAGTTATGTCTCTCTTTAGTAAAGATGAGGCTAAGCCACAAACTGAGATAAAATGAATCTGGCATTACAATTTCTGTATGTTCAAAAATGTTCGGACATTAAAAGTAATAAGTTAAGCCATTGGAATATGAGTAGAATAATATCTATGACAGGAGATTTTTTTCTAAAATAACTTTGGACCACTGCTTTATTTTCAAAAGTCATTTGGAAATGCAAGGGTTGTTAAAAATCAGTGGGTCTTAGGACTCAAGTTACCTCTAAAATGGGATTTAAACTCCCATTTCACTTAGGTATTTTGAAATGTCTAACAGGCTTGATTCATCAATGATCCTCCAACACATTCCTTTCATCTGAACATTATTACCATGTGAAACATAATTTTCTCCCTTGTTTATATCTCTTAACATCTCCTTCCCTCTTCTCTTCTAATTCTGTAATTGTACCATTTCGTTCTGCCAGTCATTTGAGGGTATTTTGCAAGAATGGAACTTTTCTCAGTGAAGCTGCATTATGTTACATCATTGCTAAGAATTCAAAGTATTCTGTGATAAGTGCCTGGTTTCTGATTAGATTGCTGCAACCACATCCTGAATAGAAACTACTATTGCTATCAGTATCAATTTTCCCTGGTTTTGCTGATGGTTCACATTGGGAACATATCATATGAAGACTTCACTCCTTTGGCCTCCTTCTTCACTCCAAAATTCTTCTCACGGAAAGTTAAATGATGAGAGTTTCTTCTGGAGTGTTTCCATGTCTGCTCAGCTTTTGTAATTTAGCTTAGTTTCGCTTGTCTCTCCACATCTCACACCAGTAGGAAGACCCATGCACCATGACAAGTGAAACCCCACATCCCTCGAACATACAGGTAGTTATATCCATCTTTTTGTATAAATTAATAAATATAGTGAGAAAAAGAATTATAAACATATACCCTAGTGCTACTTTGGTACTGTGGAAACTTTACATGCTCCAGATTAGTCTGGCTAATCACTGAACTTTGTTTTAAGATCTATTGGTTTCTAGGAAAAAAAAAAAATTAGGGATTTTAATAATGTCTAGTAGAATGTTATATGGACATTGTACATGTGCAATGTCTACTCCAAGTGTGATTTCTAGAGGGGAAGCGAGGGGTCTTCCTTTATCAGTGTAATATCCATTTTAAATCAGCCTTGGTAAAGTAACCAGCAATCTTAAGGATACAGTGCTGTAAACTAAAATGAGCTCCGTTACACTTGTCTGTTAATTAGGAGAAATTCAAATGAAATCAATATTATACTCTAGCTTTCTATAAGTACACTTGAAATTTGAATCTAAGTTATGTACACGGAGACGTATACATAGTTTTTTCACACACACATACAATTTGTTAGTCATTGGATATCCATTCTTTATGCTTAAAATACTTCCGAAGAGCAATGTGTATTTTTTGCATTATTGTAATTCCTAGCCAGTTTATAGGAATTATTAAAACATGATTGTTTTCCTTTACATTTTTGTTCACTTTAACGTTCTCTGATGATACCTATGACTCCTACCATAATCAATACTGGCATTTGCCAGTTCTACGTGAAAATATGTAAGTGGTCTTCACTTGCACAAAAGGTGTTTCACAGGTATCCTGACAGAATAAGAAATAAATTAAAAGATACACATAAAAGGAAACGTATGTCTAACTTTTGTGCAGAAAAAGTAATCTGTAAACCAGTACATTGTCTGTGTAATGCAATGGGCTCCTGATTAGTATGGGAAACAGAAGAATTAGAACATCTTTGGAACTAGTCTCACCCTCAAACTACAGTCCAACCAAGCCCTGAGGCATGTGTCCGCTCTCAATAAATGTTGTACCGTATTGTTATATCCTGTGATCAAACCCATGGGGAAATGGACAGTGACAAAGCTGCATGAAGAATCTTTTCTTACCAGCCAAATTTTGTTTCAATGGGTGGGTATGTACTGCAATAAATAATTTTGCACTGGTAGTGGATGGACAAAGGGAGTGAATAGGTCTTTTCCATCTCTAACATGTGTGATCCCAGAGAATGATCTGTCATCTGTCAGACAGTGAAATACATGTTGTCATTGAACAGCTAAAGGTCAGTGTTTAGCTGAGGTAGGAGAATAATTCAGAGCAAATCAGCTATTAGGCAAATGTTGCCTCTTTTTTGCTTACAAGATATCTGAAAATAGATCACAATTTTCTCAAATATATTCATTATTCAGAATTATTTCCTGAATTACTTTGGTGTGTAACTACTGGTCTGTTCACAAGCCTTTCACTTGGAGTGCTCAGTTGTCAAGCTGTTTTAATTGGATGTGCAGATCACATGACATCTTTCTGTCCTTTGATAGGGTAAATGCAACTCTTTGACTCCACTTTCTGCTGGAAACATCTCAATTATCAAGTGATACTTCAATGGCCACTGGTATTCTGTTACATGTTCTTATCATTTCTGTAAATTTTTTACATGTAAAACCACTAAACTAGATTCAATCTTATGGCATACTCATGTAAATCAGGAGTAAATCTAATGAATCCTAAGAAGTAATATGGTGTAGAATCAGCATGAGGAATAAGGCCCTTGAGAATTTAAATCACCTTTATAACACGTTTCTTCATTATAATAATTGCAATGCTGACTTAGAGTACCTCTTACCTTACACCAAAGTTTGAACGCCATTGGTTTCATTTGGATTGCACAAGGATTTTCTAAACCTTTTTCCTTTACTGATAATAATAGAGTTCTTGCGTTACACAAGCATGTGTGAAACAGGAGCATCCAACCCAAGGATGCCTCAAAGAGACTCAGTTGGATTTAGTTGTTTGCAGCCTTGTTTGTGTGATTTCTCACATTTCCTTTGTCAAAAGGGCCTTATCCTGCTTTTTTGCCTCATGCCAACGTGCATGAGTAATCAGGGCTCTGACAGACAAGCTCTAGCAGATCCAACAGTGATGAGTTAAGGCATTAACTCAACCTGAAGGGGCCTACAAGAAAGCTGGGGAGGGACATTTTTCAATGGGTGGGTATGTACTGAAGTAAATAATTTTGCACTGGTAGTGGATGGACTTTTCATAAGGGCAGTTAATGACAGAACAGGGGGAAATGGCTTTAAGCTGAAAGAGGGGAGGTTTAGATTAGATATTAGGAAGAAAGTCTTCACTGTGAGGGTGGTCAGACATTGGAACAGGTTGCCCAGAGAACCTGTGGATGCCCCCTCCCTGGAAGTGTTCAAGGCCAGGTTGGATGAGGCTTTGAGCAACCTGATCTAGTGGAAGGTGTCCCTGCTGATGGCAGGGGGGTTGGAACCAGATGATCTTTAAGGTCCCTTCCAACCCAAACCATTCTATTACCACTTCCAGGAAGTCTATGCTTTTCCTTGCCAGGCAGATACACCTCCCCTAGCAGAGGCAGTGGACAGAAAGTCCCCTCATACCTCCAAACCCTCCTGGCCACCACAAGCCAGGATGTACAGTAGCAGCTGCTGCTGCTAAATCTTCAAACAGCACAGCAACATCTGCAAGACGTGCAACGCCCTTAAAGCTGACAAAATGACACAGCGGTGTAAAGCTCCACTAGACTGAAGTCATGTTTATGGGGTGTCAAAAACACCCCATTCAAATGCAAACTGTACAAAATTTAGAAGTAAAATGTAACAGCCTTTACAGCTCACTGCAGAAGGCATTCAAAATGAATGTGGCATTTGGGGAATTACAGTGTGAACTATTGCCCAATATAATTGTCAGCGTCGGGTTCTGATTTTATTTTCACTGGTTTTTCATGAGTGCAACTTTTCAAAGCCTGTAACTTTTATATCAGTCTGAAGCCTTGATCCAGCAAAGCATTTACACATATACCTAAATTTAGATTGTAGATTCAGGGAGCCTGAGATCAGGAAGGGACCATCTGTAGGAGCTCTTCTGTAGCACAAACCACTTAGCTTCCCCTCCTGACTTCTGAGTTGAGCCAAATACTTTAAAGTCCAGGAGCAGTTCCTTTGAAATGAATTTCAATTACCCACCTGCTTTGAATCACAAGCCTGTTACATGGTTTGTTGGACCAGGGCCTCCAGGAAATCAGAATCTGGTCTCCGACACTCCAAATCTTTCCTGAGCTTTCCAATAATGGTTTGAATAACAATTCTCTCATTTAAGATTTCCATGCATTTGCTAACAGGTTGGCTTGATAAAAAGTATCAGGACAGTGAACTGCCTGTAGCTGTCAGCTCTTATCCTCAAACTGCAAATTGTGCAAAATTCTGCCTTTAACTGTGCATGCCTTTGTCTGTCCCTAGCTGAGGAGGAGGAGCAGATGTTTAGCTGCAGTTACATTTGGGTGCTTCTCACATAATAATGCAGAGTCTGTGGCCCAAATTCAGCTCCTGGTTAAATTGTACTCCCTATTTGCATTAGCATCCAAGAAAAAACAACACATCAACAAACTTAGGTGCATACACCACGCAGTTAAGTTTGTGAGGATGGAAAGAAACACAAGAGCAAAGCTCTTCTCACTGTCTTCAGAAAACTGTGCTAATCGCCCCAAACATCGCATCATTTCATATAAGAAATTTGACTGTTTCAAGCATTATTCTACAATTTTCTCTCAAGACCCCTACTTGGGAAATACTTTACATTATATTTAAGTCCAAGGAATGTAAGCAGGACTGGAGCATCTGCTTAGCATCATGCAGGTGCTCACGTGTCCTCCTCAAACAAGGATTCTGTCCTGGTTGACTCCCATGAGAACTAACAGAAAATGCAGCAGGAGCTCTGTCATCTGCACTGAAACTTCAACTCCCCATGCTCTTCTTTTTTCCCTTTCCCACCCCTCAATTTTAAAAACAAAAAACAGAAAAGACAAGATTTGGAGATCAAGTCAAATGTCCAATTTATTTTTATAACTTGAAACTGGAACAAACGTTGTTTTGAACGAGCGTACAAATGAAATGGTAGACACATGCTGAACTCAACATTGTGACAATAAGGGAAAAAAAAGAGGCCAAAAATCTTGTACAGAGAATAAAAGGAACAATAAATATTTCACTAAGCCATATTGAAATGACCTCCAGCCATCTCAACATTTTATCCATAATAAAAAAAAAAAAGTGCTCTCGTTTTTTAAACAGAGCACAAATACCAAGCAATAATAAATAGTTCCAAACTTGTAGTAAAAGACAAAACCTCCAAGTAAACAACAAAAGCTCATACAATAAGTAATAGAAAAAGGTAATAAAAATATTTTGCCTTGCCGGTACAAATGCAAACAACTTAAATCAACGTTACTTTGCTTTGCAGTTCTAAAATACAAAGAGCACCATAAAAATGAGTTTGCCTGTGATAAACAAAACCTTGGACTGTCTTTTACATAGGACTGGGATGAAATGCTGATTTTTTGAGCCTTTCCTTAAAAATCAATATTTTTCTTTCTAAAATCAGGTTCTTGGACCTGTCTTGTTGCCAAGTCGACTAGTTTTGCTCTGGACTTCAGAGGCAACAGGACTAGACACAGTGGAAGTAATAAATTCAACCCTAAAATAATAATAAAAAAAATATTTAAATTGTGAAGAGAACTATGGCAGCATTCTAGCTATTTTATGTCTATGTTATATTGTGCTTATGGCCTAGTAAACTACACTTCTTCCAAGCAAGAAGAAAAGGAGGGCCATTTCAGTATCACTACAGTCTGCAGAAACACAACCCTTGTGCTTTTGGGTGACTTATTGATAGTTTCAGTGATTCAAGTCACAAAGTTAGACAACTGCTGGTGTTAATTATCCTGGATAATTAAAAAATATGGGGAGACCGGAGCTCCTAAGCAACTTAAGTAAAAAGAAAGGTAAAATTTTTTCTTAAATCAATGAATTGTGGACTGAAAATATGCCGTTAACTTCTGATCTTCGTTACACCGATGCATGTCCAAGGGATTCTGCTGAGTTCTGTGACATGACTCTGGATTTATATGAATGCCAGAGATCTGAATTTTCACCAAAAAGTGAACATGTGCCTTTAAGGGACCAAATTCCAGCCTCAACTACACTGGAGTAATCCAGGACTAAGAGTGATGAATAATTCCTGATTTATATCAATTTAATTGAGATCCAGAATTTGTCCAGAAGTCTTAAGGGTACATTGTTCAAGCCAGGAAGACATATATCTATCTGTTAGGTAGCTGGACCAAATTCTCCCTGCTGTCACACCCATGCCTCCTCTCCAATTGCTCCAGCAGTTCTGCACCGATGAAAGCAGCAGCAGAATTTGGCATGGCAATATTTTTTTTGTTGTTGCTTGTGGTTTAGTTTTACCGTCATTTCTTGCAAGAGTGGTGAGCATTTTCTCCTTCTCCACTACAGCATCAGTGCCTCTTCTGCCACCTGTCTTCCCCTCGACCCAAAAGGGAGAGAGCATGAGAGAGAGAGAGAGAAAGAACAGCAAAGAAGAGAGAAATCAAAAGGCACAGGATTTCATCCCAGTCCCTCAAACATTCAGAAATTTATGGAATGTACAATTAGGAGTGAACAGCAGCAAAGCAGCTAATAACATGGACTGGCAAGACCTGTACACAGAGAAGGTCCTGTTCTGACAGGGAAGAGGAGGGCTGTGCCTGGACCAATTTTACTTCAACCCGGTTACAGCTGTACCAACAGCAGCCCATTTTACTATTTTATGTCAAAGTGGATGCAACAGCTCTCACTGTTTGCTATAAAAGGACTTTCTCCCAGGGGACAGTGGCAGGGTGCAGGGAGCAGTGGGTAGGGGGTGGCTGGGAGAGGCAAGATGTGTTGGATATCTTCTTGTTTGTAAGGGGGGAAAAAAATCTCCTCTCTCTCTCTTGAATCTGTGGGGAAGCTGTGGGATATCACCCCAGACACCTTTAAGGAAACTGAATTTCATTTCACACAAATAGGCAATAACCATCCAGCCTGGTTCAACCATACCAGGTAAAACCTTGATGCAAGGGGTCCAGGCAACTTTGAAGTTATTTAGAGCCCTGTGGGAACAGCACTTTTTTGTAGGCCATTTCTGACAAAAAGAAAAAAAATATATACAACTAAAATTACTTGTGAACAACAACAACAACAACAAAAAATAAAAATAAAAAAGCACTTAATTATTGTTTTGTTTCTTTTACTCAAAGGTCGTCTAACAACCCCCTTTTTTCCTGTACAATAAGGACTTCACATACAAATTTTTTTTTTATTTTTGCAATATTTTATCCTGCCAAATTAAAAAAATATATTATGGCAGCCTGTTTGTTTGTTTTTATTTTTATTTCCAAATTCACTAACAAAAAGGTACATTAAATCCCTTTAAAAGGACAAGCGTACAGTTAAAAAATTACAAGCTTCAGTAAAAATACAGCAAGTGCCTACATCATATGAATCAACCAATATCAATATCCATTCCAGAAGGGGAAGGGAA
>NW_010307254.1:14097-16678 GCF_000700745.2 Antrostomus carolinensis
GGAAAGAGGGGAAGGGGAGAAAAAAAGAGAAAAATAGGTACAGGTCAGAAACGTGATTTTTTTTCTGCAAAGCAATAACAATATTAAGCACTTTTTTCTACATACTTTTTCTACATGGTGTAGCAATCACCTTTTAATCCCCAAATACAGGATTCTATACATTTTTTGAAATAAAAATTCAACACCCAAGGCAGAAAAAAATTTACTAAAACTCAAGACTTTACAGTTACAGTGACAAGAACAAATTTATAGACCCACCATTTAAATTTTACTGCAACATTTTCAAGGAAAAAGAAAAGGTTTTTTTTTTTTTTTTTTCTTTCTGGTTTTGTAAAATGCCCAGGCATTCTCCATTATTACAAATACTGGTCCACTTTTACAGTAATCAAGAAATTTTAATATATATAATATATACTAAAACCCCGTCACCAAAAGAAAACAATATACACATGGCCATTATGGCATTTTTTTTAATAACCTATTAAGCAAACTTTGAAAAAAAAAAGATTGCTCAAACACACATACACACAATTTCTTTTTTACCCTTGTATGTATTCAATACTGTAAACGTATTTTAAGACAGAGTGCACTAAATTTAACTTTTAAAAAAATTAGCCGTTGTTCCTGAATTGTTTTTTCTCATTCAATGATAACAACTTGTAATTTGTGTCATTTGAGTTTTAATTCAGCAGTAAATCATTTCCATTCCATTTCCTAAGCAGCGTTGTCCTGAAAAAAAAAAAAAGGCTGAGAATAATTCAGCTAATGGATGTCCGAAGTTGTGCTGGGTATACATCTTCATTTGATTGGGTCTTATGGCATTTTCATGTCCACTATCTTCAACCAGTAAATTTTTTTTTAAGTAAATGTGGCTCTTTTTTTCTAAAGAATGTACTTTTCTTGTTTTACTTTTTTTTAAAGTCTTTTCATTTCACAAAAACATTTTGCATTTGTCTCAAGAGACTCAAATAGGAAGATCAGTTTTCAAGGCACTCACGTCAAATTGAATGGCAGTAGAAAAACTGTCCAATAAATTATTTTTATTTATTTTTCTTTATAGTGCCAGTATTGTGAATGCCATGCTTAGCAACACTGACACTTAATCTCAGCTGTTCCCTTACAGTTTAACCCACCTTTGGGCCAAGTAGGAGAATACGATGTAATTTCTTGTTGAGAAGCCATTTTTCTCTTAACCACAAACAAAAGCTTTAAAGTGCGGGTCAACATAATTAAAATCTCTAACCATAATTGTCCACTGTTTGTTAATGTTAGTCATAAAAGGCTTTAAAGAATTTGGAATTTGACAGTAGAGCAGGTGCATTTTTCTTTATTTTTTCTATTGTAATGCTTTTCTCTGAATACAATTCCATTCTGTTCCTAATTAAGTCAAGGGAAAACTCTTAGTGACTTTTGTAGGAGCAGAATCTTGCCAAGACAGGTAAATCGACTAGAATTTATTTTCCCTTCCTTATAATAACGTCATTGTACATCACATAAGATAGGTCTAATATTTCCATTCATAAACCAAATGCCTGTGAGTTGAAGCTTTTCACTGAGAAATTCACACTTTCCCATCCTCTAGTAATTATTTTAACTACACCAAATCTGGACTAAAGTAGATGTCCTGAACTCAGATTTATGATTTTGCAATTTAAAAAGAAAAAAAAGATGGCATTTGGCTACTCCAGGGTTTGAAAAGACTATTACAATACTCAAGATGTACTTTTACTGTCTCTGGGAAGATTGGCAGGAGGGGAAGGGGAAAGGAAAGACACCCCAAAAAGTGACAAAATGACATCCTTATGTTGATATAGCTTTTATCAACAAGAAGAAACTGATAGTAATGCACAATTAAGAATGTTTCTGTTTTTTGAATGTAGCTGCCTTCTCCACCTATGTCGTTTTTGTTGCCATAACTTTAGTGATGAAATCAATCTAGAAAAGGCCTCTATCATCAGCGACATTGTCAGTGCTACATATTCGATCAAATTTCAAAAGAAAGTGCTAATTTTAAAGATTGTTATCCGCTGTACAATTTTATTTTCCCTAATCTTCAAGGTTATTTAGGAAGAGGAAAGGAAAAATATGAAAGAAAAGAAAAAAAAAAAGAAAGATTTCCGTTCAAATGCTGGCTTCTTCACAAGAAATTACACACGCTTAGCTTAAATTTCAACAAAGCAGCGGCCCAAAAATTATAATTTAAAAAGATATGTTTCTCCCCTACAATGCAAGTAATCTCAGGCTACGACTGGGAAAAATTAAAAAGGGATACCCAACAAAATTTTAAAAGGAATTTAAACAGAAAGAATTAAAAAAAGTACCTGCACATGCCAAAAAATTACAAAAACCCAATAAATACAGAAATTATTGCACAGTTAAAAGGCTCCACAATTTTTACTGCCTTAATCAACCCTCGGGTTTAATAGAACTTTGTAGACACAGGTTATATTTTAAGTGCCAAAGTCTGGCACCTACCATAGTTATGCTAAGTTATGTTTACGGAGGCAAGTTAGGTCATCTTTTCTCAGTTGGCAATAGTTAAACTGTACAAATAAAATGTTACCTAGACCCCTGAAATTTA